>NC_092374.1:100494241-100708397 GCF_030028105.1 Mobula birostris
AATGCCTATGGAGAGGAATAAACAATTGACATTTCAGGCAAGGCTCTTTATCAGAACTTTCTTTCAGTTCCTCTGTTGCCAATACATCTGTTCTTGAGATGACGATTTCCTCTGCACTACATCCTAAATTACCTCCATTTTCAGAAAATGGGGATAACCCCACCATTGTTTAGGGAGCCCTTACCCATATCTCCATTTTCCACACTTCTGTTCTTTCGCCTCTCCTCAATCAGACCCCATCAAACTATGTATCCAGTATATCATTCTTCACAACTTCTACCAGCTATAACTTAACCCCACTACCAGCCGAATCTTCCCTTCTCTACCCTTTTCTATTTTCCACAGGAATCACTCTTCTGAGTCTCATTGATCTGCTAATCCCTCACCATCCATACTTCCCCCTGTAAATGTGCCAGGTGTAACACCTGCCCTCACACCTCCTACCACTCACGGTCATAAACAGCCCTTCCAGGTGAGGCAAATCCTCAGCCTTGTTTATTGTATATGCATTTCCTGATGTAGCCTTATCTGCACCAGTGAGACTAGGAACAAACTGGCAACCGCTTCTCTGAGCACCTGTACTCTATCCATCACGACCACCTGGAGCTCCCAATTGCCAGCCATTTTAATTCTCCTCCCCATTCCCACACTGACCTGTCTGCCCTCAGCCTCCTCTATTGTCAGAGTGAGGTTAAACGCAAAGCAGAGATTTAGGACCTTGTGTTCCACCTGGGTAGTGTACAGCCTAATGGCCCTTTTTCTCCTTCACCCAGGACTTTACCCAGTTCCTACTACACCCACCGGTCTCCACCACTGTTTCTTTCCCTTCCTCCACCCACTCCATCCACCCATCACCCACACACACTTGCCACTAATTCCACTTATGAACACTGTACCCTTCTATCCCTCTCTCCCTCAATTCTATGTTTCACCTTCCCCTCCTAGCAGATTCCACCATCTGCAGCCTTTTGTCATCTCCACTTATCACTTCCCAGCTTCTGTCACTATTTTCGTGCTTTCCTCCTCCATCTGCATATCATGCCTCCTCACCTGTCAGCTCTTACGCCACTTCTTCTCTTCCCCTTTTCCTACTGGCAATCTCACCTCTACTTTTGGGTACAGATGAAGGGTCTCAACTCGAAATGCTGACTGTTCATTCCCTCCACAGATGCTGCCAGACCTGCTGAGTTCCTCCAGTATTTTGTGTTGTGTTGCTCATTACTACATTATGGGAGCTCTCAAAGTTTCCATTAACCTGAATATTCCCTATACTACAACAGTAAGATCATTTTGAAGGTACAGGATTAGCTGTCGAAAGACTGGGGAAGGGATTTATTTATTTTACTTATTTATTGATTGACACACCATGGAATGGCCTCTTCTGGCCCTTTGAGCCACGCTACCAGTAACCCACCAATTTAACCCCAGACTTATCAATGACTAATTAACATACATCTTCAGACTGTGGAAGGAAACCGGAGCACCAAGAGGAAACACATGCATTCCACGAGGAGGACATGCAAATTTCTTACAGAGATTGAACTCTGAACTCCAATGTCTCAACCTGTAATAAGTCTCATGCTAACTGCTACACTACCATGAGAGCTTGGCTGAAGCAGATGGGAATCTCCATCTGTAGCAGTGTCCTTGAACACTCCTACCAATGGGCTGGCACAGGTCCTCAGTGCCCTTCCAGGTACTTCTACCACAAAACAACAAACTTCACGACGTATATCAGTGATAATAAACTAGATTTTGACTCAGATTCAAGTATCTCAGCCTGAGGATGCACTACAGGGATTCCTCGGTGCACTGCCCTCGTCCTGACCACCTTCATCCTCACCTTCACTTGCTTTCCAATGACTTTCAATCAATGTTCAGTTCTGTCCTCAGCAAAGAAATAGCCTCACATGCCTGCTCTGCCTCCTCCCTCAACTAAATCCCTTGATTCTGCTAATAGTTACAAACCTATTCATCTAGATTATAGAGTCATACAGCACAGAAGCAGGCTCTTCAGCCCACATGTCCATACTGACCATTAAGTTCCCATCTATACCCAAGGTTTCCTACTACCTACCCTGAATCTGCTCCTCATAATTTTGTATAATTCTTGGGCCACTCTCCTCTCCTCCAGCCTACCCAATCTCATATCTCTGAACTGTCCCATACAAGGCAAAATCCTGATTTTAAAAAAAGCAACAGGATTCCAGCACCTGCAGTCTCTTGTGTCTCCAACGTCCTGATGAACTTCTTCCACACCCTCTTCAGTGCAATCACATGCTTCCTGAAGTATGGCAGGAAGTGTGGCAACCAGAACTGCACACAGCATTCCAGCTATTACCTAGCCAATATTTTATAAAGTTGTGCCAATACCTCCATGCCTAACTAATATAGTCCAGGACACAATTTGCCTTCTTCAATATCTTATCACCTTTGCTGTAACTTTTGGTATCTATCAACTAGTATACCAAGGGCCCTCTGTTCCTCAATATTCTTGAATATATGCAGTAACTGCACAGTTTTGGTTGAGAATGTCAAAGATTCAACACACTCTAGTTCACAATCTTGAATGACAGATCTTTTATTTTGAAGCTGTGACACCTGATTCTGGACACCCCAACCAGGATAAACTACTCAGAATCAGAATCAGCTTTAATATCACTGGCATATGTCACAAAATTTGTTGTTTTCCAACAGCAGAACATTGCAATACACAGTAATAAAACAATACATTACAATAAGTACATATTAAAAATAAATTAAATAAATCGTGCAAAAAGAGAGGGAAATACTGAGGAAGATGAAATACAGAGTCAGGAAGTGTACAGTCATGCACTTTGGTAGAAGGAAGAAAAGCATAGACCATTTTCTAAATGGGGAGAAAATTCAAAAGTACAAAGTGCAAAGGGACTCAGGAGTCTTCATGTTGGAGTCCCTAAAGGTTAACTTGTAGGTTGAGTGTGTGGTGAGGAAGGCAAATATAATGTCAGCATTCATTTCGAGAGGACCAGATTATGAAAACAAGGATGTAGTGCTGAGGTTTTATAAGGCACTGGTGAGATCTCACGGAGTATTGTGAGCAGTTTTGGGCCCCTTATCTAAGAAAGGATGCACTGACATTGGAGAATGTTCAAATGAGGTTCATTAGAATGATTCCAGGAATGAATGGGTTATCATATGAAGAGCTTTTGATGGTTCTGGGCCTGTACTTGCTGGAATTCAGAAGAATGAGAGGGGATCTCAATAAAACTTATCAAATGTTGAAAGGCCTATATAGAGTGGAGGTGGAAAGGATACTTCCTATAGTGAGGGAGCCTTAGAACAGAAGGTGCAGCCTCAGAATTGAGGGGCATCCATTTAGAACAGAGATGAAGAGGAATTTCTTTAGACAGAAGGTGGTAAATCCCTGGAATTCATTGCCCCAGGTGGCTGTGGAGGCCAGATCATTGGGTGTATTTAAGGCAGAGGTTAATAGCTTCTTGATTAGTCAGGATGTGAAAGTTTACAAGGAGAAGGCAGGAGAATGGAGTTGAGGGAAATTATTGCAGACAGACTCGATGGGCTAAGTGCCCTAATTTTGCTCCTATGTCTTATGGTCTTAAGTGTTCATAGGTTCATTATCCATTCAGAAATCTAATGGCAGAGGGGAAGCTGTTCCTGAAATGCTGAGTGTATGTCTTCAGGCTCCTGCACTTCCTCTTTGATGGTAGCAATGAGAACAGGGCATGACCTGGGTGCCGCCTTTTTGAAGCATCGCCTTTTGAAGATGTCCTAGACGCTGGTCTAGGCCAGTGCCCATGATGGAGCTGGCTAAGTTTACAACTTTCTGCACCTTCTGCTGATCCTATGGAGTAGCCCCTCCATACCAACGTCTGTGATGTAATCAACATCTGTAGAAACTTACAAGCATCTTTGGTGACATACCAATTCTCCTCAAACTCCGAATGAAATATAGCTGCTGTCATGCCTTCTTTGTAAATGCATTGATATGTCGAGCCCAGGAGAGATCCACAAAGATGATGACACCTAGAAACTTGAAACTGCTTACCTTTTCCACTTCTGATCCCTTGATGAGGACCGGAGTATGTTCCCCTCGACTTACACTTCCATAAGTCCACAATAAATTTTAGGTTCTTACTAAAGCTGAGTGCAAGTTGTTGTTGCAACCACTCAACCAGCTGATCTATCTCACTCTCAGTGAAACCACCTCTCTTTCTCCTAAACTGAAGTACAGGACCAGCCTGCTTAACCTTTTCTTGTACAGCAACCAATCCACTAAATCATCACTGCATTCTCTCAATTGCAAATATAACTTTCCTCAGGTAACTAGATAACACCTCTATACAGTTACTGTGGCAATCATTGAAAAGGGTGGGGGGGAAGAGAATTGAGAGGAAAACAAAGGGGGAGAGGGCAAGTTAGAGGATCACAACAGAAAGTGCAAACAATAAAAAGAGCAAATGACTGGGAAAGAGTAAGAGCATGGTTTCTAGTCACCATATCATCATATGATCATTATCAGCAGAGTGAAGAGCATCCTGACTGGTTGCATCACAGCCTGGAATGGAAACACCAATGCCCAAGAATGGAGAAGTCTACAGAAAGTATCTATTACAGGCACACAGCTCTATCACAGGCAATGCCCTCCTCACCATTGAGCTCATTTACAAGCAGAGCTGCCGCAAGCAGCATCCATCATCAAAGACCCTCACCATCCAGGCCATGCTCTCTTCTTGCTACTACCATCCGACATGAGGTACAGGATCCTTAGGTCCCACACCATCAAGTTCAGGAACAGCTATTATGCTACAACCTCAGCTGCTGAACTGGTATGGATAACTTCAGACTCACTTTCAGAGACTCTACAACTCATGTTCTCAGTATTCTCAATATGTTCTCAATATTTTATTTGCACAATTTGTTTTGTTTTGCACATTTGTTCTTTGTCAGTCTTTATGTAAAATTTTTCATAAATTCTATTGTATTTCTTTATTTTCCTGTAAATGCAAGAAAATGAATCTTACGGTAGTATATAGTGACATAAATGCACTTTGAACTATACAAGAAGTCCAGGTACAACCTACAGAAGGCTACCTTAAGAGCAAAAAAATAATTCCAATTGAGGTTAGAGATGGAATTGGATGCACATCAACTCTGGCAGGGTTTTCAGGCCATTACATCCTACAATGCAAAACCTAACATCATGAATGGCTGTGATGCTTCACTCCCAGATGAGCTCAATGCTTTGATGTAACTTCGTCAGGATGCTGTTCATCGACTACAGCTCAGCATCCTGATTGAGAAGTTGCAGAACCTGGGCCTCTGTACTCCCTCTGCAATCTGATCCTTGACTTCTAAGTGGAAGACCACAGTCTGTGTGGATTGGTAATAACATATCCTCCTCGCTGATGATCAACACTGGCGCAGCTCAGGGGTGTGTGCTTAGCCCACAGCTCTACTCTCTACACGTGACTGTGTGGCTAGGCATAGCTCAATCACCATCTATAAATTTGCTGACGATACAACCATTGTTGGTAGAATCTCAGGTGGTGATGAGAGGGCATACAGAAGTGAGATATGCCAACCAGTGGAGCTAAAAACTGGCACTCAACGTCAGTAAGACAAAAGAGCTGATTGTGGACTTCACGAAGGGTAAGACGAAGGAACACATATCAATCCTCATAGAGGGATCAGAAGT
This sequence comes from Mobula birostris, assembly GCF_030028105.1. NCBI lineage: Eukaryota > Metazoa > Chordata > Chondrichthyes > Myliobatiformes > Myliobatidae > Mobula > Mobula birostris. The sequence goes on from NC_092374.1 coordinate 100,499,940, forward strand.
GGAGGGATTGAGCAGCTTCAAGTTCCTGGGTGTCAAGATCTCTGAGGATCTAACCTGGTCCCAACATATCAATGTAGTTATAAAGAAGTCAAGACAGCGGCTATACTTTATTAAGAGTTTGAAGAGATTTGGTATGTCAGCAAATACACTCAAAAACTTCTATAGTTGTACCATGGAGAGCATTCTGACAGGCTGCATCACTGTCTGGTATGGAGGGGTTACTGCACAGGACCAAAAGAAGCTGCAGAAGGTTGTAAATCTAGTTAGCTCCATCTTGGGCACTAGCCTACAAAGTAGCCAGGACATCTTAGGGCGCGGTGTCTCAGAAAGGCAGTGTCCATTATTAAGGACCTCCAGCACCCAGGGCATGCCCTTTTCTCACTGTTACCATCAGGTAGGAGGTACAGAAGCCTGAAGGCACACACTCAGCGATTCAGGAACAGCTTCTTCCCCTCTGCCATCCAATTCCTAAATGGACATTGAAGCTTTGGACACTAACTCACCTTTTTTTAATGTACAGTATTTCTGTTTTTGCATGTTTTTTAATCTATTCAATATACAAAATTGATTTACTTGTTAATTTATTATTATTATGTTTTATTTTATTTATTTCTCTCTGCTAGATAATGTATTACATTGAACTGCTACTGCTAAGTTAACAAATTTCACATCACATGCCAGTGATAATAAACTTGATTCTGATTCTGATTCCGAAAGGAAAAATTAAACTACATCTGTGCAAATCCCTGAAGCGTTTGGTAACCCTGTGACCTCTGTTACAGAAGCAGAGGTCACAACATCTTTCAAGAGGGCAAACCGTCACAACTGTGGCAACCAACTGAGTTCGAGGACAGCTTCAATCTCTCACTGCTGTAGTCAGAGGTTTCCACCTGCTTCAAAAGGGCAAGAAGAGCAGGGTGAATTGCCTCAATGACCATCAGCCAGTGGCACTATCATTTACTGTAAAGAAGTGCTTTGAGAGATTGGTCATGGCTAGAAACAATATCTGCCTAAGCAAGGACCTTGACCTGCTGCAATTTGCCCATCATCGCAATAGGTCTACAGCAGATACAATCTCACTGACTCTCCAATAGTAACACTTACATCAGGCTGCTGTTTATTTACTGCAGCTTAGCATTCAACATAATCATACTCTTAGTTCTAATTAAAAAGCTCCAAAACCTGGACCTCTGTACCCTCTCTGCAACTGGATCCTTGACTTCCTCACCAAGAGACCACAGTCTGTTCAGATCAGAAAATAATATCTCCTCTTCACTGACAATCCACACTGGTGTGCTAAGCACACTGCTCTACCCTCTCTACACCCATGACTGTGGGGCCAGGCACAGAACAAATGCCATCTATAAATTTGCCGACGACACAACTATTGTTGGCTAAATTTCAGATGGGACGAGGAGGGACACAGGAGTGAGATCAGAAGTGGAAAGGGTGAGCAGTTCCAAGTTCCTGCATGTCAACATCTCTGAGGATCTATCCGGGGCCCAACATATTGATGCACTTACAAAGAAGGCGCAACAATAGTTATATTTTATTTGGAGCTTGAGGAGAGTAGGTATATTACCAAAAACACCTGCAATTTTCTACAGATGCACCATGGAGAGCATTCTAACTAGTTGCATAACTGGATGATACTCATTTGTGGAGGGGCTACTGCACAGGGTTGAAAAAGGCTACTGCTCCATCATGGGTACTAGCCTCCCCAGATCCAGGACACCTTCAAAAGGTGATGCTTCAAAAAGGTGGCATCATTCATTAATGATCCTCATCATCCAGGTCAGGCCCTCTTCTCATTGTTATCACCAATGAGGTGGTACAGGAGCCCGAAGACATACACTCGATGTTTCAGGAACAATTTCTTCCCCTCCGCCATCAGATTTCTGAATGGACAGTGAACCAAAGAACAATTCCTCAGTATCTTTTTCCCTCTCTTTTTGCACTACTTATTTAATGCATTTTTATGTATACTTATTGTAATTTATAGTTTTTATTACTATGTATTGCAATGTACTTCTGATTTTAATAGTAAAATTACTTTGACTGTCTTCGGTTAAGTCTGCTGATCCCTTGTACAGGGGATTTCATTCAAAGTGGATTGCAGATCAAATAGTTACCAGCTTTTACAACTTCACATAGCACAGGGACATGGAGCAGAAACTATTGGCAGTGGTTTAGTAGCCAAGAGCAATTGGAAAAGGGACAGGATCAGAGGTAGCTGGGAGCTGTTCATCACAGAGGACTACTGGAGGCTGGAAGTCTCCCACTAAGAGCTGTCAAGATTAGGAGAAACCTGTCAATTTCAAAACTGAGCTGAAGAATTTCATTGGACAAAGAGCGGGTTGTGGATCCTAGCCAAGGAGGAAGGAGTAGATAGGTATGGTAGAGCCTCAGAGTTCTGGATGGCATGTAGAGCACCTAAACCAAGTTCCTGAAGTTTTTTCCTGTCGTGTGACATGCTGACTGTCATAGTCATAGTCATATTTTATTGATCCCGGGGGAAATTGGTTTTTGTTACAGTTGCACCATAAATAATAAATAGTAATAAAACCATAAATAGTTAAATAGTAATATGTAAATTATGCCAGTAAATTATTAAATAAGTCCAGGACCAGCCTATTGGCTCAGGGTGTCTGACCCTCCAAGGGAGGAGTTGTAAAGTTTGATGGTCACAGGCAGGAATGTCTTCCTATGACGCTCTGTGTTGCATCTTGGTGGAATGAGTCTCTGGCTGAATGTACTCCTGTGTCCAACCAGTACATTATGTAGTGGATGGGAGACATTGTCCAAGATGGCATGCAACTTAGACAGCATCCTCTTTTCAGACACCACCGTGAGAGAGTCCAGTTCCATCCCCACAACATCACTGGCCTTATGATTGAGTTTGTTGATTCTGTTGGTGTCTGCTACCCTCAGCCTGCTGCCCCAGCACACAACAGCAAACATGATAGCACTGGCCACCACAGACTCGTAGAACATCCTCAGCATCGTCCGGCAGATGTTAAAGGACCTCAGTCTCCTCAGGAAATAGAGACAGCTCTGACCCTTCTTGTAGACAACCTGGTGGAGTAAAGAGAGCACTCTGCCATGTGAAAGTCATTCCATGTTGGCACTGCATATCTATCCAGCCTGCGAGAAAAGCCCAGATCCTGGGACCTGGTCCGGGAATTTCATTTTATTAGAACCACATAGCTTGAAGGGTTTTATCAGATTGGCAGAGCCATGGTCAAAACTCACCAGGACCCACTGTAAATACTGACACAGTCCGAGAGAAAACCTGTAAATACTGACACATCTTCCAAGATCCTGTATAAATACTGACACTCTCCAGGACCTCCTGTAAATAATGCCACACTTCCCAAGACCACCTACAAACACTGATACACTCCCCAGATCCCACTGTAAATAGCAACACACTCTTCTAAGGACCCCCTGTAAATACCGACATACTTCCTAACGATGCCCTGTAAATACTGACGCACTGCCTGGGACCCTTTATAAATAGTGACACATTCTCCAGAACCTGAAAAAGCCATCACACCCCAGGACCCCTGTAAATACCAACACTCTTCCTGGGCCCCACGCAAATACCAACACTTGCCCAGAGATCTCGACACACCCTGGAAACCCATGTAAATACCGACACTCTCCCCAGGAACCCCTGTAGATACCAACACATAAGCCAGGACCCCCTGTAAATGGAGACACACTCTCTGGGAACCCCTGTGGATACCAACACACTCTCTGAAACCTCTGTAAACACCGACACACTCTCCAGGAACTCCTGTGGATACCGACAGGGGATACCCTGTAAATTATGACACACTTCTCAGGAACCTCTGGAGATACCGACACGTTCCTAGGGAACCCCTGTAAATATTGACGCACTCCCCAGGATCCCTGTAAATAGTGATACACTTCCCGGAACACTCTATAAATACCGACACAATCGCTAGGACTCCATGTAAATACTGACAAATTCCACAGGACAGTTTGTAGATACCAACCACTGTTCCCTATAAGCTACACGGGACGTGGCTGTGCAGTAACTGAAATGCTCCCACGCATACAGCTTTGTTACCACACAGCTGGAATTTTCAGGCCATGTAAAAATTTCCTGCTCAGAGCAAAGGTTGGTCTGTACAGCTTAAATAAAAATTGGAAGAAACGTTGATGCCGACACCTTCCCTGAGAATCTCTTGTTGATACCAACACACTTCCAAGGAACCCTGTGCAAATACTAACACACTTCCCTGGATCCTATTTAAATACTGACACAATCCAAGGGACCCCGTGTAAATATCAACACATTCTCCAGGACCTTGTGTAAATACTGACACATTCTCCGGGACCCTGTGTAAACACTGACACACTCCATGGGACCTCATGTAAATACTGACACACTCTCCAGTACCTTGTGTAAATACTGACACCTTCCCCAGGACCTCGTGTAAATACTGACACACTCTCCAGTACCTTGTGTAAATACTGACACCTTCCCCAGGACCTCGTGTAAATACTGACACACTCTCCAGTACCTTGTGTAAATACTGACACCTTCCCCAGGACCTCGTGTAAATACTGACACACTCTCCAGTACCTTGTGTAAATACTGACACCTTCCCCAGGACCTCGTGTAAATACTGACACACTCTCCAGTACCTTGTGTAAATACTGACACCTTCCCCAGGACCTCGTGTAAATACTGACACACTCTCCAGTACCTTGTGTAAATACTGACACCTTCCCCAGGACCTCGTGTAAATACTGACACACTCTCCAGTACCTTGTGTAAATACTGACACCTTCCCCAGGACCTCGTGTAAATACTGACACACTCTCCAGTACCTTGTGTAAATACTGACACCTTCCCCAGGACCTCGTGTAAATACTGACACACTCTCCAGTACCTTGTGTAAATACTGACACCTTCCCCAGGACCTCGTGTAAATACTGACACACTCTCCAGTACCTCATGTAAATACTGACACACTCTCCAGTACCTTGTGTAAATACTGACACCTTCCCCAGGACCTCGTGTAAATACTGACACACTCTCCAGTACCTTGTGTAAATACTGACACCTTCCCCAGGACCTCGTGTAAATACTGACACACTCTCCAGTACCTCATGTAAATACTGACACACTCTCCAGTACCTTGTGTAAATACTGACACCTTCCCCAGGACCTTGTGTAAATACTGACACACTCTCCAGTACCTCATGTAAATACTGACACACTCTCCAGTACCTTGTGTAAATACTGACACCTTCCCCAGGACCTCGTGTAAATACTGACACACTCTCCAGTACCTTGTGTAAATACTGACATCTTCCCCGGGACCTCGTGTAAATATTGACACATTCTCCAGTACCTTGTGGCAAAACTGACACACTCTCCAGTACCTCATGTAAATACTGACACATTCTTCGGGGCCTGTGTAAATACCGACATATTCTCTGAGACCATGTCTAAGTACTGACACATTCTCCAGTACCTCGTGTAAATACTGACACATTCTCCAGTACCTTGTGTAAATACTGACACATTCTTCGGGGCCTGTGTAAATACCAACATATTCTCTGAGACCATGTCTAAGTGCTGACACATTCTCCAGTACCTCGTGTAAATACTAACACCTTTGCTGGGACCTTGTGTAAACACTGACACACACCCTGAGACACTTTGTAAGTACGATACACTCACAAGAACCAGTGTAGTTACCAACACAATCCTGGAATCACCTGAAGATATCGACACACTCCCCGGGACATCCTGTAGATAATGACAAGCTCTCCACGACCCTGTGTAAACACTGACACATTCTCCAGAATCTCGTGTAAATACTGACACTCTCTCCAGTACCTTGTGTAAATACTGACACACACCTCAGGACCACGTGTAAATACCGACAAATTCCCCAGGACCCCATGTAAATACTGACACTCTCCCAGGGACCCTCTGTAGATACCAATACACTCCCCAGGACCCTATGTAAATACTGACACACTCCCAGGGACCCTCTGTAGATACCAATACACTCCCCAGGACCCCATGTAAATACTGACACACTCCCAGGGACCCTCTGTAGATACCGATACACTCTCCATGCCCTTCTGCAAATATTGGCAAACTTCCCAGAATCTCTAGTAAATGCTGAAACATTCCTGAAGACATCCTGTATATTGAATGTTCCCGTGGACCCCTTATAATTAATACTGTCCTGGAGACCACCCATGAACAAGGGTATTAGTCAAAACCTGCATTGAATATACATACAATCAACCATGCACGATAGGTTGGTAATAAGAGAGGAAGCATTGATGGAGAGCCACACTGTGGGAGGTGTGGTGGGGTGGGGGGAGAGAGGAGGGCAGCACCAGGGGATGTTTTCAATCTGGACAGGCAGTATTCTTAAACTAAATGTTCATCTTTTCTTAGACTATGTACATGATTCAAGGGCCACTCTTGTAAGAAGAGCTGCTACCACAGTGTCCTGATGTCAATACCTAATGTATTTCAAGACCAGCATCACTAAAAACATATCAAATACATGTTCTGTCATATATGTGGAATCTTGCTGAGTAATATTGGTCGGTAGGCTTCTTGCAACAGTAAAAACAACCCCAATACAAGTGGCTTCATTATGGTAGAGCATTATGAGATGTCCTATACTTTCTTATTAGTTCCTAGCTCTGTGTACAGTCATGGACAGCAGCACAGGGACACGAATAGGACCAGACAGGAGCAAGCTGTTAGCCTTTAGTTAGTGTCATTATTGCCAAAGCAGGAGCAGATCTCAGTTCACAGGCCTCGGGACACCAGCAGCTTATTTTAAAGATTAGCTCTATTTGTCACATGGACTTTGAAACAAACAGATATACAGTGAAATGTGGTATTCTGCATCCATGGCCAACATAGTCCAAGGATTGTACGGGGATGGGGGGGGGGGGGGGAGGGGGGCAGCCCACAAGTGTCGCCATGCTCCTGGCACCAGCATGGCAATTATTCAGAAGTTCAGTCTAAAAGGAAATGATTAAAACATACAACTCAACTGGTTGATGCAGGAAGGATGCATCTCCTGACTGAGATGTCTAGAACAAGGGCTCATAGTCTCTGTTATTGATGGACATAAGAAGCAGTTCCTTTGCCCAGCCCTAGAGGCTGAAGTTTTGCAAACCTCTACCCAAGAGGGTTGTCCCAAGTATATTTAAGATTGATTATTACAGAATCAAGGGATATGGGTTTTGTGGAGGAAAGTGACACTGTGGTAAATCATTAGCCACGATGCTATTGAATAGCAAGCAGGCACAAGGGGCCGAGTGACCTTTCTCTAATTCTAAGTCTAATGCTTTATTTGTCTTCCCAGATCCTTCGGTTGCTCATCAGTTCAGACTCCCGCACAGAACCTCCCGCTCCCGCTCAGCTACAGAAACCAACCATGTGACTTATTCCTGTCCTCCAGGTTCCAGGAATCTCCAAGAATTTAATATTCAATTCTAGGGCATCTGCAAGCAAGATCCCAGGAGGAAAGCCAGTAGCAAGAACAACTAATCTAAACTTCTGGTTTTCATACAGTTCCTTCCAGTATTTTCACTCACTTCTTACAGTGTTTGAAATGGGGATAAAAAAGGTTGTTTCATCTTTACTAAATGTTGATCAAATGGGGTAAATGACAGCTTAGTGACAGAATGCTTGGTTATTCTGCCTCCTCCATTCTCTATCTCCACTCCCTCTTCTCCTCTCACCCTCGTGCATTTATACAGCTTTCCCTTTAACCCAGACCTGCTGCTGCTCACCTCAACACATTGTCCCCTTCCACTGGGAGCGAGTTCCATATTCTCCACCTCACTACACCACACCCCCTCCACTCTGTTCCAGGGAAAGATTTTCCTGTCATCTCCATTGGGTTACTGATCCTCACTGGGACAGATCATAATGGTTGCACATGAGAGTGTGGTTGAGCACAGTCACACAAGAGCACAGCACAAAACCGTGGACAATCAGCAAGTAATAAAATCACATAAACTTTCCACAAATTACTACGATCCCACGTGACAACCATAGTTTCTATTCCAACCTGAGCACAGGAGGAAATATTACTTCTCTTACCAGGCGTAAGGCCTTCTAACACAGAAGCAGGCCGTTCAGCCCATCATGCCCATGCTGACCATCAAAAATCAATTTAAATTAATTCTATTTAAAGATCAGCTTTGTTTGCCTCATCAACATCAATGACCAACACATTTTGAAGATATGCTCGGGACAGACCTCTAGTGTCACCATGCATCTGGCACCAACACAGCACACTCACAACTAACTGTAACCTGTACGTCTTTGGAATGTGGGAGGAAACAGCAGCATCCGGAGAAAACCCGGAGGTCACAGGGAGAATGTTCAAACTTCCTACAGACAGCTGCAGGAATTGAACCGCGGCCAGTGATCTCTGGAGCTGTAAAGCTTTACTCTAACCGACATGCTACTGGACCACCGTGCATTTATCAACACTCAGTCCCATAACTTAGCAATTCAAATGTTCTTAAATGTTGCCCCCATTTCCACCACCCATCAGGCAGTGCACTTCAGATTCTAACTACCCACTAGCTGAAAATAAATCTTTTTCAGATCCTCTGTAAACCTCCAGGTTTTTAGCACCTCTGCCTCCATCACCTCTCACTGAGGGTCAACCCACTTTTTTAGAGGGTTGCAAGTAAAGCCTCTGTACCCTTGGTTTTAATCAGCAATACCCTCCACTCTCCACTGTCCACTCTTTTCCCTCTCCAAACTTTCCCACCTGTGATCTACACCATGACCTCAGCTGGAAACCTAAACTTCAAAATCGATACCAGAAGGGGTAGTGGCCCAGAGATAGTGAGGAGGAGGGAGGAGGGGCTGAGGGGTTTTGAGGAAGCAAGAAGAGTGCAAACAAAGCACTGTGCAAGTGATCAGAGAGACTGTTTCCAGTTAAAAGCTCCTGTCCTAACTACAGCAAAAGCAGGTACTAATCAGATCCAACCCTAGCACCAGTTACAGAACACAGGGCAAAGGTGTGTGGGGGGGGGGAGAACAGGGGGGATTTAAACAGATTACAAATTATCCTCAGAATATGTCAAAATTGCACTGAGGTTAGAAGAATTTTCTCTTTAGAAATGATTCCGATTAGGATTTTTTTTACTGCACTCTCACACCTCGCCAGCATTCTTTGTTAATTCTGATACAGACACCCATCAAATACACACACAGAACTGCCTTTCAGCAGAAAGAGCTCAACCACGGGAATTATTCCATCATATTAATTTCCAAACAATTAATTATCTTTCTCTCAAATTTGCAATTCAAGATCCCTAAACAATTTCCACCACCTTACCCCCACAATCTACTGCTTCCTAATTTTCCCTATTTTCCTTTATTTGGGCAGAAATCTGAGGGCTATGTATTTTATTTTCCCCCATGGGGTTGGGGATGGGGTGGATTGATGGTGGAGGGGGATGGGGAGGGGAAGCTAGGGAATGTAATAAAATCAAGGGAGCAAGGTTCGGAGGCCTCGAGAGGAGCCTGCACAGTCTCAATGAGAAATGGAGATGATGAGAATGAACGGTGTTAGACGAGAGATCAATCCTCAGCTCTTCACGAACCCAGCTCAGCATCCTTCACAGATCACACACGCTGGAGGAACGAGACATACATTGAGCGAGAGAGAGAGAGAGAGAGAGAGAGAGAGAGAGAGAGAGAGAGAGAGAGAGAGAGAGGGGGGGGGGGGTTCAAATGCCTAGCAAGGAACAAGGACAATTAAAGAGCCTTCTACATATCAGCAACTTGTGGAATTTTCAGTAAAGGAAAGGAAAATAAAAGATCGCTTACCTTCGTCGTGACTATACACAGGCAATCCATTCTTCAACACGAAACAGGTGGCCGTGTCTTCCAGAGGGGGATTTCGTGCATCGGAGACTGTGGCATTCGGGGGCATGCAGGCAAGAAGTGGGTGATCAGCAGTGTTGTGTGCTTGCGTGTGTGTGTGAGTGTGAGTGAGTGTGTGTATCTGTGTCAGTGTGGGAGTGAAAGGTAGACTCCTTTATTGAAGATATTTAAGGGAGATTGGAGATTATTTTCTGCCTTAGAACTAAGAAAACTGCTGCAGGCTGAAGGTGAATTTCGTACATTAATAATTGGAAAAGGAGGGAGGTTGAGGGGGCGGAGTGTGTGTATGTGAGTGAGAGAGTGTGTGCGTGTGTGCGCGCGTGTGTATGGTGTGTGTGTGTGTGTATGTGTGTGTGTGTGTGTGTGCGTGTGTGTACATTTGTGTGTGTCTGTGTGTGTGCGTGTGTGTGTGTGTGTGATGTCTCTCTGTGTGTATGTGTCTGCATCAAAATGAAAGAGAGAAGGGGGGTAGAAGGAAAGGGGGGGAGAGAGAGAGAGAGAGAAAGGGAGAGGGAGAGAATTGGGGGTTGGGGGAAGGAGGAGGGAGAAGGAAGATTACCCACAGTGTGTGTCTCTCTCTCTCCCTGCCCAGAGAGGCCAGATTGCTAACTAATTATCATGACAACAGCTCCTCTCGTTCAGTTAAAGGGAGGAGGCACTTGCTGTCAGAGGACAGGAAAAGCAGTCTAGGCAAAGACCAGGGAAGTAGATATGGCGAGGGAGTGCTTCTTCAATTTAAACTGCTCCTACACCATCTACCCCCACCCCCACCCCCATTCTCCAAGCTAGGAAATAACCAGGTGGCAGTCACTAATACTGAAGGGCTAACTTGCTCCTTTCTGTTGATGGGGGCTTGCTTATTTCAATGCACCAAACCTCTCTGTGAATGTGAACATCAGCACAGGACTGGGTTCCCATCCTTTCCATTTCCTGGTGGATCCTCACCATCCCACATAATCCTGTTCTCAATCCCCTGTCCAGCCTACAACTCTCAACTCCCCCAGTGCAAAAAAACACAAAGGGTACACCCTGGGCAATAGTTGAGGCAACTCTTCACCTGTGAGTCTGTTGGGATCCTCTACTGTGCCTGGTAATCCCAATCTTCTACATCAGTGAGAGCCGACATAGATTAGGGGACTGCTTCGTTGAGCACCTTCTCTCTGTCTTCCACCATAAGCGGGATTTCCCAGTAGCCACCCATCCATATATTCCACCTGGGTAGCCTCCAACCTAACACATGAATATTGATTTCTCAAACTACTGGTAATTTCTCCTTCCTCTCTTTTTCAATTCTCCATTCTAACTCCCTTCTTACCCCTTCTCCTCACCTGCCCATCACTTCTCTCCAGTTCTCCTCTTCTTTCCCTTTCTCTTACTCTCCACTCTTGTCTGCTCGTTTCCTTCTTCTTCAGTCCTTTACTTCTTCCACCTGTCATCTCCCAGCTTCTCACCTCATCCCCCTCCCCTACCTCCCACCTTCCCCCTCACCTGGTCTCACTGGTCTCACCTATCACCCGCCAGCTTGTACTCTCCCCCCCCCCACTCACCTGAATAATCTGACCTACCCCCTTCCTTTCCAGTCATGATGAAGGGTCTTGGTTTGAAATGTGGACTAATTGTTTGTTTATGATTGGACTGCTTATTCTCCTCATAGATGCTGCCTGACCTGCTGAGTTCCTCCAGAATTTTGTGTGTGTTGCTCTGGACCTGCAGAATCTTGTGTTTATGATTAGCTGTCCCTGCTACTTTCCCAGCCCTGCCTGAACACATTTTTCAAGGCCATTCAAACTTAGTAGGCAACACAAAGACCATAATGGCAGTTACCCCTCTTACCCGCAGCCAATGAAATGCATCCAAGATCACCATAGGAAGCATGAAATCAAAGTCACTTGTAGCCACCAATACTTCCTTAGCTTAGACCACCCATACCTTAAGAAACACAACAGCAAGAGCTACGTAACACAGGAAGATCCTAAGAAAACATCAAGTGAATATGCAGAGGGAATAAGGATGAGAGCCAGTCAGGGTCCTCGTCATTCCGCTTCTGGACCTGGCCAATTAGCCATTCACAATTCCAGAGAATATATCATTGATGGTTCCACCTCAAGTGGCCACTTGCCCCTCTTCCAAGGATGCACCCATGCAAGGATGTCCCTCTCTACCAATTCTCTGGGGGCCTTCCAGGGCTGGCGAGAACTGTTGGGGCTTGACTGTATTCTAAACAATGTTTTAATTTGAGAATGATTTCAGATTCCGATTTATTTATCACATGTACATCGAAACATACAGTGAAAGGTGTTGTTTGCGTTAACAACGAACACAACCTACATGAACACAAGAATTCTGCAGATGCTGGAATCTGGAGCAACATGCACAGGTCAGGGAGCATTTATAGAGCGGATAAACAGTCGATGTCTTGGGTCGAGACTTTTTGTCAGGACTGAAAAGAAAGGGGAAAGAAACCAGAATAACAGGATCCTTTCAGATCTCCCACTTTCAATCTCTTACTATCCCTTCTTTCAGCTAGTCCTGACGAAGGGTCTCGGCCTGAAACGTCAACTGTGCTTCTACCTATGGATGATGTCTGGCATGCTGCGTTCCACCAGCATTTTGTGTGTGTTGCTTGAATTTCCAGCATCTGCAGATTTCCTCGTGTTTGCGAGAATAACAAGATGTCGGGAGGGAAGGAGTACAGGTGAGGTGACAGGTGAATCTAAGGATTTGCCCACAATTTTGTAAATGTTTAAATAAAAATTATATAAATATTTTTAAAACATACATAATTTTTTTAAATTTAAAAAGATACTTAAGACACAATAAAGCTACCATTTTGTTGTCACACACACCCAGGACAGGGAAACCACAAATTAGACAGAGTAATGTCCCTCTCTGCTGCCCCATCAAACACTTGAATTTTTTTTCCTTGATTTTTCACTAAGCTTATATGTAACACAATAAAAAATTCAGATCAGTACACAGAAAAGCTCCCTCTACAGTTCCAAGCCAAACACCATCAGCCTTTGTTATGCTCAAGAGAGAGGGTTTCAGATTCCAGGGGCATTGGAAATGGCTCTGGGCAGGTAGGACAGACTACACCAGGGGCAGGGCCGGAATCAATGCCCTAGGGTGATTGCTCAGTATGTTGGGGACAGAATATGGGAGAGGGATGGGAATCCAGGCAGAAAGAAAAATGGAAGCAATACAGAGACCAGAGCAAGGGTTAGAAAAAGGTCAGAGTGGAGTACAGAAAAGTCAAATGCAAAGACAAAGATTACCAGATTCTAAAAGGTCAAGTGTAAAGCACTTTATCTGAATGCCTGTGGTATTCGAAACTTGTGGCACAAATCAAAGGGCAATCTCTCAGTGGCCATTAGAGAAATGTAAGTGGGTATTAGGATTTAGAAGGATGAGGGCAGATTTCATTGAAACCTTTTGAAGGTTGAAAGGCCTAGACAGAGTGGGTGTGGAAAGGATGGTGGGGGAGTCTAAGACAAGAGGTCAGAGCCTCAGGATAGAGAGGGATCCATTTAGGAGATGTAGAGGAGAGGTTCCGGTGATGTCATCGTCCACAATGGCAGCTTAAATCAACAGCTCCTCTGGAAAAACACATATTTTGACCCGTTAATCCATCAAATATAAGATCTTTCGAAAATATCTGAATTGATAAGGGAGGCAAGAATGGGGAAAAAGAATGGAGATAAAAAAAGCACCACTGCGGAGCCTATGGAAGAGAGAGGTGCAACGAGCGGCTCTCCTACACGTGCACGTGGCGGCAAAGCTGACGCTGGGCCTCGTCCAGGCGAAGCGGCAAATATGATAAGAATTCTGGAAGAGATAAGGGAAGTCCAAAACGATATAAAGCAGCAACTAAATGGTATAAAGTCAGAGCTCGCCAACGTCAATCAGAAAATAGCGGTGGCAGAGACTCAAATTGAGAAGGTGGAAGATTGCGTCCAAAACGTGGAACAGATACTAAGTAAAACGATAAAAATATTAAAGCAACAGGAAAGTAAATTGCTTGACCAGGAGGGAAGATTGCGACGGAAAAATATCAGGATTTATAATGTTCCTAAAGGAGCGGAGGGATTGTCGATGACAGACTTTGTAGGAAAGTTGCTGCAGGAAGTGCAGGAGATTCCCCCAACTATGGAGATTGAAATTGAGAGGACACATCGTTCGCTCGCCCCGCGGCCTCCCGGAGACAGAGAAAGTGAGCCGTGCTCAATAGTACTTAGATTCCTTTGATTCAAGGGCAAGGCAGAGATTCTACGAAGGGACTGAGGTAAGAAGAGGGTTTAAGAAGAGGGTTTTTTGGAACAGGAAGTTAATATACTTTGATCGTGATTACCCCCCGGCGGTCCTACAGAAACGGAAGGAATATTCCAAAGCAAAATGAATATTAAAGCAAGGAAAGATTAAATTCCAAACCCCGTACCCTGCTAAGATGAGGGTATTTTACCGAGACGGGGTATGACTATATCAGACGGTGGAAGAGGCGACTACAGACATGAAGAACAGAGGACTGCCCATTAGCGTGGTCAAACCAAGGGAAAGTCTGGCTGAGCAATTATCGCAATTTGCTTGGGAAATAGTAAGAGAACTGAGAAAGCAGGGGATGGGAGCAGGACGAGAGAAGGATAATAGGAAGAGACTATCAGTTCTCCGAGGGTAGCCCTCACCTTCTCCAGAAGAGCCACAAGGTTTGGCTAACTATAAAAATGCTGATAAACTAAACGGAAGCAAAAATATACAGTGATATACCTATCTCGAGAAATACGTATTATAATGTGGATTTTATATTACTCAATTTTTAAAAATTCATTCCTTTTTCCCCACCTAAATGAGAATATATACATGGGAGGAATACACAGGGAAATCATTTCTGTGTAATGGACATAGATTTTTTACTTACTTTTACAGGTACTGCAGCTGGGGCCCTCAACTCACAGTTAGGAGGGGCTATCCCCCATGGCTAGATATTTCTTCTAGCTCAACCTAGGGTCATCTAGAGACCCCAGCCTTGGAATCACACCTTCGTTACCTTGTTTTTTATCATTCGTGTTTCTTGGCTCTTATTTGTTCAGGAAGTAGATCGATTAAGTTATATTCTGCAAATTTCAATGATATACTAACAGATAAATACACATGGCTAAGGACAAAGTAAAATTCATTTCTTTTAATGTCAATGGGCTGTTGAATCCAGTGAAGCGCAGTAAAATTCTCTCAAAAATGAAAAAGGAACAAGCCCATGTCATATATTTACAGGAAACTCACAAGTGATAATGAGCATGGAAAATTAAAGAGAATGGGCTTCACTAATTTGCTTTTCTCCTCATATAAATCAGGACATAGAAGAGGGGTTGCTATTCTCATCTCAAGCAAGCTAAATTTTGAAAAAGTATTCGAAATGGGAGAAAAGGAGGGCAGATATATTCTGGTAAGGGGGAATATAGATGGAAATCCAGTTACTTTACTGAATATATACGCACCCCCAGGAAGTGATATTAGTTTCTTCCAGAATATTACTAATATTATGGTAACGGAAACAGAAGGTCTCTTGATATGTGGGGGAGACTTAAGTTTAAAATTACAACCAAAGTTAGACTCTCCCAATAGAAAAACTTATGAAACAAAGTCCTTACGTAAGAAAGTTAACACTCTTTTTGAGGATGTTGGTCTAATTGATATCTGGAGGGACCTTTTCCCCGACAGAAGGGATTACACTCATTATTCTGCCCCCCATTCTGTATACATTAGAATAGACTATTTCATAACATTTGGAAAAGATAGAGACAAAATAATCACCTGTGGAATTGGGACAATAGATGTAAGTGACCATGCACCTATATATTTATCTGTTGATTTTGACCTACAACCAAAGGATACTACTTGGACACTAAGTTTAAGTAGACTCAATGATCCCTATTTTAAGGAACAAATTAAAAAAGAAATTGGTCTTTACTTAGAATTCAATGATAATGGAGAGGTTTCACCTCCCATTCTATGGGATACTCTGAAGGCTGTCTGAAGAGGGAAAATTATTGTGATATCTTCATACAAGAAAAAAAAAGGAATAAAACATCAGAGGAATTACAAAATAAGCTGAAGGAACTAGAAAAAAAAACACAAATTGAGTTTGGCACAGGATACACTAGAGGAAATTTTAAAAATTAGGAATGAAATTAATAGTTTGGCTACACAAGAAATTAGAAAAAATGTAGTGTTTCTGAAACAGAGACACTGTGAAAGTGGATCTAAATCAATGAAAATACTGGCGTGGAAACTGAAAACAAAGAGAGCAGAAAATACAATTCATAGAATTAGGGATCCGAGAACAAAAGTGATAAAAAAAATAAGCTAAGTGAAATTCAAGAAGCTTTTGAAATGTTTTACAAAACTCTATATTCCAAAGTTCCAGGGGGAAGCACAACCCAAATTGACACCTTCCTGAATATTTAGAGTTACCCACTTTAAGCAAAGAACAAAATAAAACAATGACTGCTGACATAACTGAAGCTGAACTAAACACTGCAATTAGTAGGCTTAAATTAAGCAAGTCACCAGGATCAGATGGATATACGGCAGAGTGGTATAAAGAGTGTAGAAGTGAGTCAATTCCTGTTTTTTCCCCACACTGAACTGAGCCCTAAGAAATGCGCAAATGCCACCCAGCTGGAAGGAGGCGATAATCTCAGCTATACCGAAAGAAGATAAGGATAAAATGGAATGTGGGTCATTTAGTCCAATATCTGTTCTTAATGTGGATTATAGAATATTTACCTCCATCATGGCCAAAAGACTAGAAGAGTTTCTACCCACACTGATACATAATGATCAGACAGGTTTTATACAACAACGCCAAACACAAGACAATATACGAAGGACACTTCACATTATGGATCATATAAAAAAATGAAATTGAAGCAATAGTGATAAGCCTGGACACTGAAAAGGCATTTGATTCGGTTAAGTGGAATTTTCTTTACAGAGTTTAACATAGATTTGGTCTACATGACACAATTATTAAAACTATACAGACACTATACGACAATCCTACTGCCAGGATTAAAATCAATGGATATTTATCTCATAGTTTTACCCTAGAAAGGGGCACGAGACAAGGTTGTGCATGGTCACCACTACTCTTCGCATTATATCTGGAACCATTAGCTCAATACATCAGACAAAATGAAGATATCAGGGGAATTGCTATTAAAGGGACAGAGCATAAATTGGCCTGTTACGTGGATGACATTTTGATCTATCTAGGGCAACCAACATACTCTTTACCTAAATTGATGCAATCCTTTGAACAATATTGTCAATTATCAGGATACAAGATCAACATAGATAAAACCTAACTACTTTCATTTAAGTATAGCCCACCAAGACAAATTGAAAGTAGATATCCTTGGGCATGGCAAACAGAGTCCGTCAAATATTTGGGCATCATTATGCCAAAAGATTTGGCAAAATTATCAGAATGCAATTATCAGCCTATATATAAAAAATTAAGGAAGATATAACAAGATGGAACCTAATTCCTTTTCTTGGACTCAGCTCAAGGATTGAATCTATTAAAATGAATATAGTGCCCGGACTACTATATCTCTTTCAGACCCCACCAATAGAGATTAACCAAAATCAATTCAATGAATGGAACGAGATGCTATCAAGATATATATGGCAAGGTGAAAGGCCTAGGGTTCATCTCAAAACTTTGCAAGGAAAAGGGGGGATGGGGCCTACCTTCTCTCAGAGATTATTATTTTGCAGCACAGTTGAGAGCTGTGATATGCTGGTGCAACCCATCATATGTCGCTCAATGGAAAAACATTGAGGAGAGGATACTTTCCATCCCCATACAGGCAATTTTGGCTGATAACAACCTACAAAGTTACATAAATAATATTGACAACCCGTGGGTGAAATGGACACTTAAAATATGGAAAACTATATAAAAGAATATAAACTAGAGCGAGACATTGCAATTCTTAAATGGTGTGCATATGACTTGGATTTTACACCAAATAAACTGGATGCTCGATTTAAGGACTGGACAGCTAAAGGAATAACAGCTATTTGCAATATAATGAAAGGAGGAACACTGTTCAGTTTTGAAATGCTCAAAGAGAAACACTTATTAGAAAAACAAGACTTTTACTGGTATTTAGAGATGCGATAGGACAGTTAAAAATGTAACCAAGGCAAGTACATGTCTGATAGAGCTATTTAGAAAAGCATATAATTTACTAGAAAATGGCTAAATCCAATACCACCTACATTAGAAGATTGCTACGAAATTATCTTGGAAATATTTAAAATGGAAAAGTTGACTTACTCCCTGAGAACTCAAAAAGAAAAATTTTATCAAATCTGGAATAAATGGATTGAATATATAACCCCAATGCGAGCAGACTTTAGATGACTCTCCTAATGATTTATACTGCTCTTCTCATCAACACAGTAATATTGCTAACGTAAGCACCCCTAGTCTAAATGTTTGTTTTTTTTGTTTTCTTTTGGAAAATAGAGAATTAACACAAGTAAAGGGAAAGATTTGGGAAAGGGATAAAAAAATGAAAAAATTAAGTAAATAAGTACATAGGGATTGGATAATTATGTCTGCAGGCAGGAGCAAGCATGAACAAATTAGGATATAAACACCTACAATGGTTGATACATAGGCTTATATACAACATTTTGGACCAGTGGAAATGGTCCAGAAGGGTTATATGGAAACTATTATTACCATTTTTCTTAACAACTAATTCCATTACTTAGCCTAATAGGTTAGATTTACCACAGCACATAATTATCTATTTAAATGTTTATTTTCCTTTTATATCATCTCAATGTGTACTTAAGAATGTATAAATAATTGTAGTTTTATACATATAAAAAAATGGAAAAGGTTATATGTGTGAAAAAAGTACATGATATTTGTGAATTCCTTATCCAAATAAAAATAAAATTTAAAAAAAAGAAAAGCATATAATTCAGACAACGGAAGTAGAATAATTTCAAGCGTGCATAAGGGTTTGTCAAATCTTAAAACACATGCGACTTCATACATTAAAACAAAATGGGAGAAGGAAGGAGGGATAATAATATCTGAGGAAGACTGGACAATAATATGGAGATATCAATGTAAGTGTACCAGTTCACAGAAATGGAGGGAGTTCGGGTGGAAAAACTTGATAAGATATTTTATTACACCCTCTCAGAAATCCCATTATGATAGTAACCCCACTGTTTGCTGGAGAAATTGTGGAAATCAAAACGCAAACCATTATCATATTTTCTGGGAATGCCCCACTATCAAAGAATGCAGGAGTGGGATACATAATGCCCTACAAGACATCTTTAAATGTGAAATACCCTTAGAGAGTAAGACCATATATATTGGATATATACCTCAAGGATGGTTGAAAAGAGATAAATATTTAATGAATGTACTACTGGTAGCTGGTAAAAAGACCCTTACCAGGAAATGGTTATCACAGGAGAGCCCAACTTTAAATGTATGGATGGAAATTACAATGGACATTTACAAAATGGAGAAGATAACAGCATCTGTTAATCATAAGTTGGAACAATTTTATTCATAGTGGGAAAAAATGGTTTAACTACATAACGCCTCCTAGGCCTGATCTTTTTTCTCACAAGTCGATGAATACATTTTAAAAAGAAGATCACTCCCTACTCTGTACATAGTTTTTTTCTTTCGATTGTTCTTTCTTTCCTCTCCTTTCTATACGTGTATACCTCAGATAAATATTATGTGGAGATTTGTGACAAATATGACTATATGATATATATGTACAGTATCTGAAATACATCTTATGGAAATGTTTGTTTGATGATGAAATTCAATAAAAAATAAATTACAAAAAAAAGAGATGTGGAGAAATTTCTTTAGCCTGAGGGTGGTGAATTGGTGAAATTTGTTTCAACAGGCAGCTGTGGAGGCAGAGGTTGATAGGTTCTTGATTGGCCACAGCATCACAAATTACAGAGAGAAGGCCAGTTTGTGGGGCTGAGGAAGGGGAGAAAGATCAGCCATGATTGAATGGCGGAGCAGACTCAATGGGCCAAATGATTTAATTCTGCTCCTACTTCTTATGGTCTTAAATATCCAAGAGAAGGTAAAGGAAGTGGGTTCACACTCTTTACTAAGGATGAGAGCGGGTTGATAGTAAGAGACCATATGAGTTCTAGAGAGAAGAATGTTGGGTAGAGATTAGGAATAGTAAAGGGAACAATTACTGGTGAGAAATGTCTATCGGCCACCAAATAACATCACACGGACATGGGCAATAAATCAAGGAATATCTGATGCATGCAATAATGGAACAGCAGTTGTCATGGGGAATTTGAACTTGCACATCAATTGGGTGAATCAAGTTGGTCCGGTCAGTTTTGAGGAGGACTTCACGGAATGGATCAGTGATAGCTTTCTTGAGTAGTATGCTATTAAACCTACAAGGGAAATTGCCATTGTAGATCTGGTCCTGTGCAATGAGACAAGTCAAATTAACATTCTTGTATTTAGGGATACTCTTGGATAGAGTGATCATAGTATGACGTAATTTCTCATACAAGAGGCGGGTACAGAGATTCCAATGGGATGTGCGAGGAGTTGGCTGGCGTAGACAGGGAACACTGGCTATATGGTGGAACAGTTGAAGAACAGAGGAAGATTTTCAAAGAGATTTTTCACAGTACTCAACAAACAAATATGCCAGTTTAAAGCAAGAATAGTAGAGGTGGGGAGAGCCAGCCCTGGATAACTAAGGAAATAAAACAAGTTATCAAACTAAAATCATGCATGCAAAGTCACCAAAAGTAGTGGGAAATTTTAAAAAGCAACAAAGAACCACTAAGCAAGCAATCAGGAAAGGGAAGATAGATTATGGAATTAAACAAGCACAAAATATAAAAAATGGATGGTAAAGGTTTTTATAATTAAATATAACAGAAAAGGGTAGCTAGAGTGATCATGGATCCCTTGTATGATGAGAAGGGAAAATTAATATTGAGTAATGTTGAAATGGCCAAGCCTTGAATGAATATTTTGTGTCAGTCTTCATGGTGGAGGCCACATCTAACATGCTAAAGAGGTGTTACGGATGCAATGGGAAGGTGAGGACCTCGATACAATCATTGCCACTAAAGAGGTAGTGATGAGAAAACTAGTGGGCCTAAAATTAGACAAGTCCTCTAGTCCTTTTTCAGAAAGCTGAAAGGTCTGAAAGTCGATAAATCACCTGGACCAGATGGACTATACCCCAAGGTTCTGCAAGAAGCAGCTGAAGAGAATGTGGAGGCTTTAGTAGTAATCTTCTAAGAATCACTAGATTCTGTAATGGTTCCAGAGTTTAAAAGAATGGGGGGGGGGGTATGGGAAATCTCACTGAGACCTATCAAATATTAAAAGGCTTAGATAGAGAGGATGTGGACAGGATGTATCCTATAGTCGGGGAGTCTAGGACCAGAGGTCAATAGGTTCTTGATTAGTGAGGGTGTCAAAGGTTACAGGGAACAGTTAGGAAAATGGGGTTAAGAGGGATAACAAATCAGCCATGTTGCAGTGACAGAGCAGACTCAATGAGCTGAATGGCCTAATTCTGCTGCTATGTCTTATGGTCCCAAAATACTGAAAGAAATGGCTGAAGTTACAGTAAATGTGCTTGTGTTAATTTACCAAAAATCTCTGGACTCTGGGCGGGTCCTGGCAGATTGAAAGACAGCTAATGTCATGTTACTGTTTAAAAAACAATATAGGCAAAAAGCGGTTAACTACAGGTGAGTTAACTTAACATATGTAGTCGGGAAAATGCTTGAAGCTATCAGTAAGGAAGAACCAGTGAGTTATTTGTATAAAACTGGTTCCATCAAGCAGACACAACATAGATTCAGGAAGAGGAGGTCCTGATGATAAACTTACTGGAGTTCTTTGAGGGTATAATGAGCACAGTGGATAGAGGGGAGCAGGTAGGTGTTACATACTTGGATTTCCAGAAGGCATTTGATAAGGTGCTACATAAAAGATTTAAACATAAGGTTGCATGGAGTTGCATGTATTAGCATTGACAGAGGATTGGTTAACCAATAGAAATCAGAGAGTTGGGATAAATATATGTTTCTTGTTGGCAGTCAGTGATAAGCAGAGTGCCATGGGGGTCGGTGCAGGGCCCACAACTGTTTACAATATACATTAATGACTTGGAAGAAGGGATCAAGTGTAGCTTATCTAAGTTTACTGATGACACTAAAATGAGTGAAAAATCAAATTGTACAGAGGATGCAGAGAATCTGCAAAAAGATATAGATTGTTAAGTGTCTGGCAGATGGAGTACAATGTTAGTAAATGCGAAGTCATCCACTTTGGAAGGAAAAACAGATCGGATTATTAGATTATGAAGACACACAGTCCTCTTTTATTGTCATTTAGTGATGCATGCATTAAGAAATGATACAATATTTCCTCCGGTGTGATATCACAAAACACGGGACAGACCAAGACTGAAAAAACTAACAAAACCACATAATTATAACATATAGTTACAACAGTGCAACAATACCATAACTTGATGAAGAACAGTCCATGAGCACAGTAAAAAGTTCAAAGTCTCTCAAATGTCCTACATCTCACACAGACAGGAGAAGGAAGAAAAACTCTCCCTGCCATGCCTGACCACAGTCCGAATCTGAGTCATCCGAAAACTTCGAGCCTCCAATCAGCTCTCCGACTCCGAGTACTGAGTGCCATCTCTGTCTGAACGATTCAACCTCAATCTCGGTGGCCAACAGCAGGCAAAGCCAAGGATTTTGAGGTCTTCCCTCCGGAAGATTCCCGACCGCGCAGTAACAACAGCAGCGAACTGGCGTTTCAGAAATTTCTCCAGATGTTCCTCTGTGCTTTCACGTCTATCTCCATTATTATTTAAATAGTGACAGATTGTAGTATGCTCTTATGCAGAGGGACCTGGGAGTGCTTGTGCATGAATCATAAAAGATTGGTTTACATGTGCAACAGATTATCATGAAAGAAAATGGAACATTGACCTCCATTGTTAGAGGGACTGAACTTAAGAGGGGAGAGGTTTTTCTGCAACTATACAGGGTAATGGTGCAGTTCTAGTCTCCTTGCTTGAGGAAATATATAACTGGCTTTGGAGATGGTGCAGAGGAAGTTACCAGGTTGATTCTGAGGATGAGGGGTTAACCTATGAGGAGAGATTGAATCACCTGGAACTATACACAGTGGAATTCAGAAGAGTGAGAGGAGACCCTATAGAAACGTACAACATTATGAAAAAGACAGATAAGATAGAGGAAGGAAAGATGTTTTCACTGGTAAGTGCAACTAGAACTAGCCTTAGGATTCAAAATAGATGTAGGACAGAGATGAGGAGAAACTGCTTTTCCTAGAGAGTAGCGAATCAGTGAAATTCTCTGTCCAGCAAAGCATATAGGCTACTTCACTAGACAAAGTGGATAATTTTTTGCATAATAGGGGAGTTAAAAGTTGTGGGGAAAAGGCCACGATCTTATTGAATGGCACAGCAAGCTCAACAGGCCAGATGGCCTACTCCTGCTCCCTTTTACACAACATAGACTCAGCATGCTGTACAAACCCAAGTAAGATCAGGTGGGCCATTCAGATTCATTCTTAAAGGATACACACGGTCCATGTTTTCACCTGTAGCAATCTGAGTAGTTAGCCTCAGATACGGTTTGGTATGGCAAATACTCTACCCAAGACCACAAGGAACTTCAGAGAGTTCTAGTCACATTGCAAAAACCAACCTCTCCACTACAGACTCTATGTACACTTCTTGCTTCCTCAGTAAAAGAGCCAGCAGAGTCAAAAATCCCTCCTACCCCAGTCATTTTCTCTTTTCTCCCTGCCCCCCCCCCCCCCCATCTGGCAGAAGATACAAAAGCCTGAAAGTATTGGACACCACACTCAAGGACAGCTTCTACCCCACTGTTATAAGATCATTGAACAGATTCCCTTGTACGATAAAATAGACTCTTGACCTCACAATCAACTTCACCATGGCCTTGTACTTTATCGACTGCCTGTACTTCCTCTGTAACACTTTGCTCTACACTCTGTTATTGTTTTTCACTTGTACAGCCTTCATGTACTCACTGTACCTTGGCACATGACAATAATAAACCAATTTATCATTTACTTTCCCAATTTACTGTCTTGTTGGGTACATTAAAACAGAAAACAACATAAAACAAAGGTGGTGTGAGGGGCAAGTGCATTTTTAGATAGACAGTAGTGGATGTCAAGAACGCATACCTGGATTGACGAAGGCGGTAAATACAATAGAGGCATTTAAGAGGCTCTTAGAAAGGAACATGGATATTCAGAGAATAGAGGGATATGGATATTGTAAAGGTTTAGTTCGGCATTTAATTAATTTGGTATAATATCATAGGTTGAAAGTCCTGTTCCTGCACTGTACTATGTTCTAAAACATGTTTAAAAGTGGGGCAAGATACACAATAATCTCCCTGTATTGTGTTCGACCACTCACCCAGAAATCAGAGACAGCACAGATTAAATATAGCGTAAAGTTCTCCCAACACTGTCAGTGCAGGGACTTGACTAGTTAGATACAGAGTCTAGCTTCCTCTACGTCACCCCAGGATATTGCCAACATAGTCCAAAACAGAGTAAAACACCCTCTACACCATCTCACCATCACTCACAGGGAAAAGAAGAACATGTTGTGCATTGTTAATGACTGCATATTTTGTGTGAGGTGTTAAATTGAGGCCCAATCTAGTCTCTCAAGTGGGCAGATTTTACATATAAATCAAATTGGTGATGATCTGGTCACTTTCAGATGACAGCGTCCTGACTGGCTGCATCACTGCCTGGTATGGGAACTGTACTTCCCTTAATCGCAGGACTCTGCAGAGAGTGGTGCGGACAGCCCAGCGCATCTGTAGTTGTGAACTTCCCATGATTCAGAACATTTACAGAGACAGGTTTGTAAAAAGGGCCTGAAGGATCACTGGGGACCTGTGTCACCCTAACCACAATCTATTCCAGCTGCCACCATCTGGGAAGCGGTACCACAGTATAAAAGCCAGGACCAACAGGTTCCAAGACAGCTTCTTTCACCAGGCCATCAGACTGATGAACTCACACTGATTTGAGTGTACTCCTATTACATTGACTGTTCTGTTTATTATAAGTCACTATGATTGCACATTGCACATTTAGATGGAGGCGTAACATACAGATTTTTACTCATGTATGTGAAGGATGTAAGAAATAAAGTCAATTCAATTCAGATGAGGGAATTTGCTCCACATACAGTCAGTGTTGCATTTCTTTGAAAGTGCTGCCTCTAAGGAGTTTGTACGTTCTCCCTGTGATTGTGTAGGTTCCCACTGTGTACTCCGTTTCCTCCCACATTCCAAAGTTAGTAAGTAATGGATATGTAATGTTAGCACCAGAAGAGTGGCAGCAATTGCATGTGGTCAGCAAATCCTATGCTTTTTCTGATTTAATGCAAGTGACACATTACAGTGTACGTTTCAATGTACATGTGCAAAATAAAACTCATCTATTGTAAGTACTTGCTGGTATTTATGTATATCTTATTCCATATCCCTACTTTAACCTCTAGCTTTATTTTATGCAATTCATTATCCTTTATAATTGTTGCTTGTGATTATTTGTTGCATGTCACACCCTGCAACACACCACTGTAAATTCCTCATACATGTGAGTGTACACAGTGAATAAAGTTGACTTTTGAATGGCAGATATAGACAAGTGTGTGGTGTTGCATTTTGGATAGTTAAAACACTATCAGAAAAACAGTAAGTGAGTGAGTCCTGACAAATGCTGTAGAATGGAGAGATCAAGGGGTATAGATACATCTGTCCTTGAAAGTGACGACTCAGGTAGAGCACTGAGTACAAGAGTTGGGATGCCATGTTACAATTGTACAAGTCATTCATGATTCCTCACTTGGAGTATTATGTGCAGCTCCGCTCAGCAAGCTATAGGAGGGATGTCATTAAGCAGGAAAGGGTGCAGAAAGGATTTATGAAAATGTTCTAGAACTGGAGGACTTGAGTTATAAGGAGAGACTGGATAATTGGAGCAGTTTCCCCTTGAGGGTAGGAGGTTAAAGGATGACCTTATGAAGGTGCATAAAATTATGAGGGTTATAGATAAGAAGGATGGTCACAGTTTTTTCCCCAGGTTAAGAAAGTCTAAAACTAGAAGGCATAGATTTAAGATGAAAGGGAAAAGATTTAAAAAGGACCTAAGAAACAACGTTTTCCAACTGAAGGTGAAACAAACCATCAGAGAAAGGTACAGAGGTGGGTCTAAAGGTTTAAAGAACACTTAGTACACAGACAGAGGATGCTGAAGGAATACAGGCTAAGCACAGGTATATGTGACTAGCTCAGGCAAACAACTTGTTCAGCAGGGATGAGTTGGGCCAAAGGACCCACTTCCATGCTGTATACCTTCACAAGGAAGAACAGGGATGGCAAGATAAGAAAACATTGGATGTTGAGAACGCTGGTGACTTTACTCAAGAAGTAAAAGGAAGTGTATGTAAGGTTTAGGAAATTAAAATGAAACTAAGACCCTGAGGATTTTAAAGAAGGCAGAAAAGTACTTAATACACTGTGCTCAATTCTGGTCGCCTCACTACAGGAAGGACGTGGAAACCATAGAAAGGGTGCAGAGGAGACTTACAAGGATGTTGCCTGGATTGGGGAGCATGCCTTATGAGAATAGGTTGAGCGAACTCGGCCTTTTCTCCTTGTAGTGATGGAGGATGAGAGGTGACCTGATAGAGGTGTACAAGATAATGAGAGGCATTGATCATGTGGATAGTCAGAGGTTTGTCCCCAGGGCTGAAATGGCTACCACGAGAGGGCATAGTTTTAAGGTGCTTGGAAGTAGGTACAAAGGAGATGTCAGGGGTAAGTTTTTTACGGAGAGAGCAGTGAATGCGTGGAATGGGCTGCCACTGGCAGTGGTGGAGGTGGAAACGATAGGGTCTTTTAAGAGACTCCTGAATGGCTACATGGAGCTTAGAAAAATAGAGGGCTGTGGGTAAAGCGTAGGTAGTTCTAAGGTAGGGACGTGTTCGGCACAGCTTTGTGGGCCAAAGGGCCTGTATTGTGCTGTGGGTTTTCTATGTTTCGATGTTACTATAAGGGATTTAGGAGAGAAAGGAAGGCCCATGAAAATCCTTGGCAAGTAGGATTGAAGGGAATCCCAAGGCATTCTACACACAAATCAAGAGCCAGGGGATACCTAGGGAGCGGGTAGGACCACTAAGGAAAGGAAGATGTGATTGGAGGCAGAGGAATTGTGTAAGGTAAAATATAGTGGTCACTGGGATGTATTCTGTGACTAGTGGTGTTACGCAGGAAGCTGGACTGGTATTGTACCTCTGCTGTTTGTCATGTATATAAATGACCTGGATGGAAACATGGATGGATGGGTTAGTAAGTTTGCAGGCAATACGAAGATTGGTGGTGCTATGGATAACAGAGAAGAATGCCAATGGATAAACAGTAGTTTCTAGTTAATTGGGACACATTGGAACCAGTACATTTTGGTTCAACTAAGTAGTGGTCCCAATTAACTGGTTTCATGTACACAGTTAAAAAAGTATAAAAATACAAGCTATCACTTAGCTGATTAAATGAAATACAGAACAAATTAGAACTACAATACTATGAAACTATGTATTACAGTTCCAAATAGTTATTGATGGAGGAATTCATCCAGTGTACGCTGTCGTGTTCTTTAGATTGTCTGTAAAGGAACAAAATCAATGCAGACACCTAGTGCAAATAATGGACTTTCATAAAACACTTTCAACAATTGTATCCTCCAAATCTTCATTTTCATTGTAATATTCAAGATAAGTGATGACATCTCAAAATTGTTTGTAGTTTCTAACTTGTTAAAGTAGAGAAATCTTTTCTTTTTCACTCCAGGCCATTTTGGGTACTTCCAAGCCTGAAGGCTTGAAACTGCATTGAGGAAATCAGTACTGAATTGTCTCTCTGCTTATTTCTCACCAACTATCAGTAACAAAAATCACTGATTTTTGAACATAAACACATGGAACTGATGCAATTTAAAAACTGTTCACTCTAAATGCAATGTAGTGTCTAATGGCCACACAAGTGCATGCAACTAACACTAGTTAGAAATTGTTTAGCAACAGCCTCCTGTCCCAAATAAAAAACGGGAATCCCAGTTATTTCTTTATTAGTTTTTAAATTCTTTAAAAATTGTCCCAAATAAGCATTGTCCCAATTAACTGGAATCCACTGCACTATGTATCAGTTGAAGAAATGGCAGATAGAGTTTAACATGGCCAAATGTGAAGGGTTGCACTCTGAAAGATTAAATGTAAAGGGACAGTCGACAGTTCCCTTAAGTGGCTACACAGGTCGACAGGTTGATAGGGTGGAAAAGGTGTATAACATGTTTGCCTTTATTCATCAAGGAGAATAATTTCAAGAGTTAGGAAGTTATGTTGCAGCTCAAGTGAGGATTTACCTGGAGTATTATATTCCATTCTAGTCATTCCATTATATGAAGGATATGGAGGCTTAGGAAAGGGTGCAGAAGAGGTTCAACAGGATGCTGCCTGGATAACAGGACATGTGCTGTGAACAGCAGTTGGACAAACTTGGTTTAGTTTCTCTGGACCTGCCAAGGCTGAGGGGAGATTTGATAGAGGTTTCTAAGAATATGAGGGGCATTGATAGTATAGACCGTTAGCATCTTTTTCCCAGGTTGAAATGTATAATACCAGAAGGTAATCATTTAGGGTGAGAGGGGTAAATTCAAAGGAGGTGTGCAGGGCAAGCTGTTTTTTTAATACAAGTGGACGTACCTGGTCTGTGCTGCCAAGGGTGGTGGTGAAGGCAAGGACAATAGAGGTTCAAAAGGCTCTTAAATAGGCATATGAACATGAATATGAGGAAAATAGGCACGTATGTAGGCAGAGGAGATTACTAATAATCAACACACACAAAATGCTGGAAGAACTTAGCAGGTCAAGCACCATCTATGGAAAAGAGTAAACAGTCGATGTATCAGGCCGAGACCCTTCATCGGGCCCTGGCCTGCTGAGTTCCTCCAGCATTTTGTGTGTTGCTTGGATTTCCAGCATCTGCAGATTTTCTCATGTTTGTACTAATTTAATCAGTTTGGCACAATATTGTCCGCTGAAAAGTCTGTTTCTCTGTTGTACTAAGTTGTATGCCTCAGAGTAACCGGAATGAGAAAGTGGTCCTTGCAGTCCTGGGTGTGGGATCCTTCCGCCCATGTGACAGGACAGAAGGGTCTTCAGTTCAACCACTCTTCTGACAGTGCAGTATTGCTCATCTGACTTGCTGTTTCTTCAACAGAGGAGCATTCCTTTATGACCGCCATTCTGACAGTGTGGACTTCCTTCTAATAATGTCCGGTCCAACAGTGCAACACTTCATCACTACTGCCTCGTTGACAGTGTTGTGCTCCATCATACTGGTTCCAATGAGCTAATTGTCATATACATCAGGATGAAATGAAATTCCTTGTTGTCATAAAGGTCACAGAATCTGCTTCCATTAGTTGAACAGCAAGGCTACGCACTCAATGATACACTCTGGGATGCAGTGTTCCCCTGTTCTTCTGTACTACTTCTCTAAACAGCGCTTCAATCCCTCAGTATTGCCCCTATGCTAATACAGCCCTCCCTACCCTGCAGTGCTCTCAAGGTACTGCTCCTCTGACAGCATGGCTTTCTAACACTCACCACCGTGCTGCCCCTCTGACAACACCACACATTCCTTCTTCTTCAGCCCTTTACCTCTTCAATCTATCATTCCCCAGCTTCTTACTTCATCCATTCACCTACCTTCCCCCTCACCTGGTCTCGCCCATCACCTGCTAGCTTGAACCCCTGCTCCCTTCCCCCACCCCCTCCCACCTTCTTATTCTGGCTTCTGGCCTCTTCCTTTCCAGTCCTAATGAAATGTCTCAGCCAGAAACATCACCTGTTTATTCCCCTCCATAGATGCTGCCTGACCTACTGAGCTCGTCCAACACTCTATTGCTCAGTCCTGTCCTTTCCACATTTAATCAGACTTTCCATGTAATCCTCTAACAGTGGGCAGGCTTGTGTCCTCACAGTGTGACACTCTCTTGGTAATGCTCTCCACTCTCAACTCCAACCAATCTTTTGGTGAGAGGTTTATTCATGACTCTCATAGGTACATCTCAAAGTGTGGGGGAAACATCCCTCATGACCTGTGGTGAACAGATCTTCCTCAGCCAACACCTATAGCTGGCAACCTGCATCACTATCACAGTTCTCTATGTGGGATTCTTTTGTGCTTTTTCTATACGATAATATTGCAAAAGACTTTCACTGCCCTAAGGTACATATGAATGTTGAGTGAGGAAAGGTGAAGGGAAAGTGCCAGTCCCTCGCTTTTCCCTGAACCCGTCACCCCCTCTGCCCACCCTCTCCTGCCTGAGGTTCAAGGTCACTCATCCTGCCTGGTCAATCAAGGGGTGGAGGTGGACAGCTCACACGTGAAACTTCACCAAGGACTCAGAAACTCTGCTCCCAACTGGGAGAACAGCTCACTTAGAACACAAAGAGACTGCGAATGCTGGAATCCGTAATGGTGAACTATCTACTGGAGGAACTTGGCAGGTAGATCAGCATCTGTAGAAGGAAAGGAATTATCAATTTTTTGGGATGAAGTCCCGCATCAGGACAGATTAGAGAGAGCAGATGCCTAGTACAAAAAGAATGGGGAACTTGGACCCCCTGTCTCAACACTCTCCCCTCCACTTTATGGCAGTGGCTATCTACCCTCTCCACTCTCAGTCCTAATACAGGGAATCAACACAAAACCTTGACAATTCCTTTCCTCCCAAAGATGCAATTTAACCCACCAGGTTTCTCCAGCAGATCGCTTCTCACTTAGGGACACAATAAAACAAATTTCTAACCTCCTCTGAACCAATGGGATTCACTCACTGAATCGGAGGCAAAAAATTATAGAGACCCAAAAATAAACCAGCAAAGTACTGCAGAATCCCCTGAAACTATCATTGTCAAGAAGAAATATTTTCCCAACAGAATCTCTTAAATACAGGTTTATTTCAGAAATTTGCCCTGTGATTCATTGCCTACATTTACATCGCCCCTCTGATGTAGCAAGAGTATTTTATAGCAGCATTACCAAATTTCTCAATAAAATAATTAAAAGACTATTCTCCAAACTTCATTTAAACTGCAGTCAGATCAAAGAACAAACTCCAGGGCTTAATAAAGAATTTAATTATGGACAATGAATAAGAGACATCAGTCTCACAATCCCTGCTTCCCGTTAGTGAGGTCCACTTCTGCACTTGCTCGGTGCCTGTGTTAGACACATGAATGTCTGCTTTCTTACTCAGATATGTTCACCTGAACCCCAAAGCCCTCAGTTTGTTTCCAGTTCAAATAGCCACCTAGCCCATCCTCAAAGACTTCTCCATTCAAGAGAATTTTCAAGATTCACCTCTCTGTGAGCAATGAAATTCCTCTCCATCTCATGCTCACATGGTTTCTTTTCCTTCTGAAGCTGTGTGCCTCCACCACCACCACCAAGTACAACTCTCTCATCATCTTCCCTGTCCAACTCCCTCAGAATTGCTTCTCTCAACAAGGTAATAACAAAGAACATAGAACATTAGAGCACAATAGAGGCCCTTCAGCCACAATGTGGTGCCAACCTTTTAACCTACTCTAAGATCAATCTAACCCTTCCCTCTTAGTGAGTCCTCAATTTTTCCATCATCCAGGTGCCTACTGAAGTTTTTTAAAGATTCCTAATGTATCGGTTTCTACCACAACCCTGGCAGCACACTCCATGCACCTATCACTTGTGTAAAAAACCTACCTCTGACATCATCCCTATATTTTGCTCCAATCGTCTTAAAATTATTTCTCTCATATTAGCCATTTCTGTCCTGGTAAAAAAAGTCTCTGGCTGTTCACACCATCCATGCTTCATAGCATCTTGTGCACCTCTATAAAGTCACCTCTCATCCTCCTCCAGTCCAAAGAGAAAACCCCTAACTCATTCAACTTATCCTCGTAATTCATGCTTTCTGATCTAGGCAGCACCCCAATAAATCTCTGCACCCTCTCTAACTCTTCCATATCCTTCCTATAATGAGGTGACCATAACTGAACACAATACTCCAAGTGTGATGTAACCAGTTATATAGAGCTGCAACATTACCTCATGGCTCTGGAACTCAATTCTCCGATTAATCAACGACAACACACCATCAGCCCTATCAACTTGCACAGCAACTTTAAGGGATCTATAGGTGTGGACCCCAATCCCTGAGTTCCTTCACACAGAAGAGAATCCTGCTATTAACCCTGTACTCTGTCTTCAAATTTGACCTGCCAAAGTGAATCGCTTCGCATGATGTTAGTCAGTTGTCAGTCCGGGTTCTGGGAATATTCTAGCCGCACATTCTTTATCAATACAGGGGTCATACCCTAATCTGAACTTCCACTGCCAGAGGAGAAGTGCCTGAGGAAGCGCTGTTTGCGTGGGCTTGCTGAGTCCAGATAGGCTGCCGTATCTCCTGTATTACAGCATCACTTCTCCGAGGATCGTCACCTTGTCGTGGTGGAGAGGCCTGTGACTTCCTGAGATCCCAAGTACAATGCTTTCTGGAGTCTAGCCATCTGACGCTTAGCTCCTGGCAGGCATGTAAGATAAAGGGGAACGTTCCAGACAAAGGGCAATGAGCAATCCAACCAAGACCTCAATGGCTGAAATGGCAGAAGATAATGACACATCACAATAGCATTGAAGGCGAAGGAAATCTGCACTAGTCGCCTTGCATTTCATGCTACTAGACCCTGAACTCACTCAAGGACCGTGCAGTAGCTGCACATGCATCAGCTTCCCCATATAACACAGAGTCACACACAGGCATTCTCTATTGAGGGAATACACCCCTAAATTACAACTCCTTAGGACAACTTCATGCTCAACTCGAGTAATCGCACTACCACCACTACATTACAGCCACAATAGCATTGATGGCCATAGAGAGCCTAGAGATGTCTGGTGGATATCAGAGATGCAGCAAGACTGAAGAATCTTGCTTTGAACTCTGAGCTAGTTCACTGGTTATTGTCGTGATGCCGGTGGCCTGCGTAATTAGCCAATAATAAAGTGACAGAGTAAAGTTGATGACTCATCGGTGCCAGTTAGAGGATGATAAAGGCCTTTAAAAATGCTAATAATCAGCCCTCGCACTTCCACTGAGCAGGCCTTTAATACTGCTTATACTTGTGCCACATAATGTTTTAAGTGCTGGTTCCCTCTGCAAATTGCTGATTAACACCCGCAGTAAGCCCTAATGACCAGCACTGGAAATGGAGGTTTAGACAACCAAGAAAATCTCACCCCATCTTCAGAGCCATAGGATAGCCTGCACCTTAATTTCTAGATGGAGCATAAGATTGAGGGTAAGCCGTCAACTATCTTAGCAAAGAATCCGGATTTAGATTCATTTATTTATCACATGAACATTGAAACATACAGTGAAATTTATCTTTTGAGGTAAAAACCAACACAAGTTCAGGATGTGCTGAGAGTCACTACACATTCCAGTGCCAACATACCACACCCATCATGTTCAGCAGAAAAACACAGCAAAAACAGGAACACAACAACAGCAAAGTAAGCCCCTTTCCTCCCACCCACCCACTCGCACAAACAGAAAGACCTCCAACCCCAGGATAGGCCATCTCCGGGTCTCCAGCAGACTTGCAGATATCAGGCCTCTGATCTCCCCAGTGGACTCACAGCCACAGGGGTTCGGCCTTCCTTGGGACTCCCAGACTAACCAAATTGGGCGTCAGTTATCAATATCAACCCCAGAACTTACTGATGATGGGATGATAAGGCCCCAGCTCCAGACATCGAACTCCATGCTTGCTAACCTAGCCCTCTTGGGTGGTGCTCGTTGACCATGAGAGGTCACTAGCTCTCATCCTCACTGCTGCTCATCCACAGCACCTGTGACCCAACATGAAATCAGGGAAATTGCTGGCCTTTGACTGCAGAGCAGAGGGTTAAGCTCCGACGTAACCTCAAACTCCTCCATATCCCTACGCCCAAATCTGACCCATAACTTATAAAATATTGAAAGACCTAGAAGGAGTGGATGTGGAGAGGATGTTTCCAATAATGGTGGAGTCTAGGAGCAGAGCGCACAGCCTTAGAATAGAAGGCAGAGATGAGAAGGAATTCTTTAGCCAGAATCTGAGAAGAGATTGTGTGGGGAGAGTATAAAATGGGATTAATGCAAGATGTGTAAATGGGTGCATGATGGCCATCATGGGCTGAAAAGCCTGCTTCTGTACGTTACAGCCCTATGAGTCATTGGTTCTACAATACTTTAGGACACTGTAGTTATGAAAAGTGCAGGTTCTTGAACTTTTACAACCAATCATACTCTGCAAGCTATTGTCCTGTGTGAGAGAAAGGAGACAGCTGCCAAGAGAATCATCATCCAGATATTTATCACAATGTTAATTGTGAAAAACTACTGAGCATAGGATATGAGTGTGGAAAGTCAGAGGCTTTTTCCCAGGGCTTAAATGGTTGCCACAAGAGGGAACAGGTTTAAGGTACTGGGGAGTAGGTACAGAGGAGATGTTAGGGTTAAGTTTTTTACTCAGAGAGTGGTGAGTGCGGGGAATGGGCTGCCGGCAACGGTGGTGGAGGCGGATACGATAGGGTCTTTTAAGAGACTTTTGGATAGGTACATGGAGCTTGGAAAAATAGAGGGCTATGGGTAAGCCTAGTAATTTCTAAGGTAGGGACATTTCGGCACAGCTTTCTGGGCCGAAGGGCCTGTATCATGCTGTAGGTTTTCTATATTTCTATGTTTCAGTTTGAGACCCATCCTGAAGAAGAGTCTCACCCAAAATGTTGACTGTTTATTCTTTTCCATAGATGCTGCATGGCCTGCTGAGTTCCTCCAGCATTTTGTGTACATTGCTTTGACTTCCAACATCTGCAGATTTTCTCATGTTTGCTGCTCATGGAGTGATTGTTCTACTCCCATCAGGGAAGAAGCTATGCAGCTCCCACGCCAAAACTACTGGACTCAAAAACAGTTACTTCTAGGTATATAAACTAATCTCATATATTTATATTTATCGTGTTTTTATCTTGTTCTCTTTGCTCATTGTGCTTTCTTTATGCTGCATCAGATCTGGAGCAATCAGTCGCCTTTACCCTTGTGTACTGAAGAATGACAACAAACAATGTTGATGGGCAGCATGGATTCAGTGGGCTGAAAGGGCTGCTCTGTGCTTTACAACTCTATAAATCATTGGTTTTGCAATACTTTGGGACCCTTGTAGTTATGAAAGGTGTGAGTTCTTGATATTTCTGAAATGTCATCACTGGAGTGGCATCATCATTATCATGTGCCATATCGTTTGACATGGGCGATCACAGTCTCCATGATTATGATTATTCCTGTCAAATTTTTCTACACAAGTGGTTTGCTATTGTCTTCTTCTGGGCAGTGTCTTTGCAAGAGGGAGGGAGGGAGTTAGATATGGCCCTTGTGGCTAAAGGGATCAGGGGGTATGGAGGGAAGGCTGGTACAGGGTTCTGAGTTGGATGATCAGCCGTGATCATACTGAGTGGCAGTACAGGCTCGAAGGGCCGAATGGCCCACTCTCGCACCTATTTTCTATGTTTTTTTATGTTTTAAGACAGTTGATCCCAGCCATTTTCAATACTCTTCAGAGATTGTCTGCCTGGTGTCAGTGGTCTCATAACCAGGACTTCTGATATGCACTGGCTGCTCAGACACCCATCCACCCCCTGCCTGCATGGCTTCACACGACCCTGATCAGTGTGGCTAAGCAGGTGCCACACCTTGCCCAAGGGTGACCTGCAGGCTAGCAGAGGGGAGGAGCATCTCACACCTTCTTTGATAGAGAAGTATCTCCATCCTGCCACCCATATGGAGTAGCATAGGAATGGCTAAGTCTCAGCAAGCTCCAGCACAATAAAAGATCCAATAATACAACTTCAATTAAGGAGGGATAAACATTCACCATGACCACTAGGCAGAACTCACCTGTCATTCAGTCCATGAACACTACCGCACTATTCCTCTTTTGTACTATTCATATTGTAACATTTCACAGAATAATAACAGGCCCCTCCTGCCCAATGAGTCTACGCTGCCCAATTACACCCTTCTGTCCAATAAACCTACTAACCTGTAGGCCTTTAGAATATGGGAAGAAACCAGTCCACCAAAGGAAATTCACACAGTCAAGGGGAGAAGTAGAAACTCTTCACAGACAGCAGTGTAATTGAATCCAGGTCACAAATCATGCCACCCCTTTAAAATGTACCTTGTTTGATTTAAAGTACATTCTTAGATTATGCATTTTTTTCCAGATTATCTTTATTTATCACATATACATCGAAACATACAGTGAAATACGTTGTTTATGTCAATGACCAACACAGTCCGAGATGTGTTGGGAGCAACACACAGCTGTTGCCACGCTTCTGGCATTAACATAGCATGCCACAACTTACACTAACTCTATGTCTTTGTAATGTTGGAGGAAACTGCTACACCAGGAAAAAACCCATGTGGTCATGGGGATAACATACAAACTTCTCACACACAGCGGCAGGAATTGAACTCCAATCTTGCAACTGGTGCTGTAATTTAACAGTAATTTTTTTATGACTTGCACTGTACTGTTGCCACAAAATAAGTTTCAAGACATATCGACGATAATAAAGCTGATTCTGATTCTTAGGGAGCAAACAAGGCCTCAACTAAGTATCCCACCAAATGCAGTCCTCCCTCATCACCTCTGCTTCAATGAAGGTGCCCCTTAACTAATGCTGGGTAGCAGTTCCAGGGTTCAGACCCATTAGCAATATATTTCTAAGTCAGGTTGGTGTGCTAATTGGAGGAGACTCTACAGTGAATAAGGTTGAGACATGTTCAAGGAGTCTAGGCAAGTAATCGCAGTGTGTTTAGAGGTGGTGTACGCTGCACAGCTGCAGTTTGCTGGTGAGGATAGTGGGAGGGAATGGGCTATGGAATATGCCACACAGTCCAGGAAGATCTCAGAAATAGGCAGAATCCGATAATCACAACCAAGGGAAAATGGGAATTCAGAATTTCTCTGTCCAAGTCTCTGGCTGTCTGCTCGATCTATGCCTCTTATCATTTTGTACTCCACTATCAAGTCGCCTCTCAATTTCCTTTACTACAAAGAGAAAACCCTAGATTACTCAACCTTTCCTTATAAGACATTCTCTCTAATCCATGGAGCATCCTGGCAAATCTCTCTGCATCCTCTCTAACATTTCCACATCTTTCTACAATGAGGCAACCAGAAATAAACACAGTATTCCAAATGTTGTCTAACCAGGGTTTTATAGAGCTATAACATTATCTTGTGGCTCAAGAACTCAGTCCCCTGACTACTGAAGGCCGACACACCTTCTTAAAAACACTATCAATTTGCACAGCAACTTGAGGGATCTAAGTTTAAACTACAAAGTAAATTTATTATCAAAGTACATATCACCGTATTCAACCCTAAGATTTGTTTTCATGCAGGCATATGCAGTAAATCCAAGAAACACAATAGAATCAGTGAGAGACCACACCCAACACAATGGACAAACAACCAACAGTGCAAATAAATAAGAGAAAAAAATAATAAGAAATAAATAACAAGAACATGAGATGAAGAGTCCTTGAAAGTGAGTCCATATGTTGGAAACAAGAGAAAATCTGCAGATGCTGGAAATCCGAGCAACACACACAAAATTCTGGAGGAACTCAGCAGGCCCCGCAGAATCTGGGAAAAGAGTACAGGCAGCTTTTCAGGCTGAAACCTTTCGGGGGTCCTGGCCTGCTGAGTTCCTCCAGCATTTTGTGTGTGTTGCTCCATATGTTGGAAGAACATTTCAATAACTGGAAGAGTAAAGTTGACTGAAGTTATCCCCTTTAGTTCAAGAACCTCACGGTTGAGGGGTAATAACTGTTCCTAAACCTGGTGGTGTTGGGCCTGAGGCTCCTGTACCTTCTTCCTGATGGCAGCAGTGAGGAGTGGCCTGGGTGGCAGGGGTCATTGATGATGGGTGCTGCTTTCCTATGACGGTGTTTTGTCTACAGTGCCTATAAAAAGTATAGAGAAGTATTTACCCCCCCCCCCCCAAATGTTTTCATGTTTTATAAGTCTTTACAAAACTACTCAAGCTCTGTCAGATGAATGGAGATTGTGAGTGAACAGGCCTTTTCAAGTCCAACCATAAATTCTCAATTGAATTGAGGTCAGGACTCTGACATGGCCGCTCCAGGACATTAAATGTACTGTTTTTAAACCATTCCTGTGTAGCTTTGGCTTTATGCTTGGGTTCATTGACTTGCTAGAAAACAAATCTTCTCCCAAGTTGCAGTTCTTGCAGACCACATCAGGTTTTCCTCCAGGGTTCCCCTGTATTTTGCTGCAACCATTTTACCTTCTGCCTTCACAAGCTATCATGTGGATAGTCAAAGGCTTTTTCCCGGGGCTGAAATGGCTAACACAAGAGGGCACTGATTTACGGTGCTTGGAAGTAGGTACAGAGGAGATGTCAGGGGTAAGTTTTTTTTTATGCAGAGAGTGGTGAGTGCGTGGAACGGGCTGCCGGCAACGGTGATGGAGGCAGATACAATAGGGTCTTTTAAGAGGCTCCTGGCTACGTACATGGACCTTAGAAAAATAAAGGGCTATGGATAGCCCTAGGTAATTTCTAAAGTAAGTACATGTTCAGCACAGCATTATGGGCCAAAGAGCCTGTATTGTGCTGTAGGTTTTCTATGTTTCTATGTTTCCAGGGCCCACTGCAGTGAAGCATCCCCACAACATGATGCAACCACCACCATGCTTCACGGTAGGGATGGTATGTTTTTGATAATGTACAGTATTCGGCTTATGCCAAACATAGCGTTTAGTCTAGTGGTCAAAAACCTCAATTTTGGTTTAACCAGACCAAAGAACCTTCTTCCAGCTGACTTCAGAGTCTCCTGCATGCCTTCTGGCAAACTCTAGCCAAGATTTCATGTGAATTATTTTCACAGTGGCTTTCTCTTTGCCACTTTCCCATAAGGCTTCCTGAACTCATCTAACAAACTCCACCCCATCTAAACCCCTTGCTGTAAGGAGATGCCAGTCAATATTAGGAAAGTTAAAATCACCCATCACAACAACCCTATTATTATTGCACCGGTCCAGAATCTGCCTCCCTATCTACTCCTCAATGTCTTTGTTACTATTGCAGGGGGGGGGGTCTATAAACAACACCCAGTAGTTATTGCCTCCTTCCTGTTTCTGACTTCCACCCACAATGGCTCAGTAGACAATCCCTCCATGACTTCCTCCTTTTCTGCGGGTGTGACACTACCCACGCCCCCACCTCTTTTGCCTCCCTTTCTGTCCTTTTCAAAACATCTAAAGCCCGGCACAGTCAGCAGCCATTCCTGCCTCTGAGGCATCCAAGTCTCTGTAATGACCACGTCATAGTTCCACGTATTGATCCACACTCTAAGTTCATCTGCCTTGTTTATGATACTCCTTGTATTAAAATAGACACATCTTAACTGAACTTAATTGACTTTATTTCTTACATCCTTCACATACATGAGTAAAAATCTTTACGTTACGTCTCCATCTAAATGTGCAATCATAGTAATTTATAATAAATAGAATAGTCAGTGCAATATAGAGTACACTCAAATCAGCGTGTGTTCCTGCCTGGTGGAAGAAGCTGTTCTGGAGCCTGTCGGTCCTGGCTTTTATGCTGCCGTACCGCTTCCCAGATGGTAATAGCTGGAATAGATTGTGGTTGGAGTGACTACAAGCTCTTTTTACACACCTGTCCTTGTAAACGTCCTGAATCACGGGAAGTTCACAACTACAGATGCACTGGGGTGTCCGCACCACTCTCTGCAGAGTCCTGCAATTAAGGGAGGTATGTTTCCCATACCAGGTAGTGGTTCAGCCAGTCAGGATGCTCTCAATTGTTCCCCTGCAGAAAGTTCGTAGGATTTGGGGACCCGTACCAAACTTTCTCAACCGTCTGATGTGAAAGAGGCACTGTTGTGCCTTTTTCACTACATAGCTGGTGTGTACAGACCACATGAGGTCCTCGGTGATGTGGAAGCCGAGGAACTTAAAGCTGTTTACCCTCTCAACCCCAGATCCATTGATGTCAATAGGGGTTAGCCCGTCTCCATTCTTCCTGTAATCCACAACCAGGTCCTTTGTTTTTGCGACATTGAGGGAGAGGTTGTTTTCTTGACACCACATCTTCCCTGTGGGCCACCTCGTTATTGTTTGAGATAAGGCCAATGAATGTAGTGTCATCGGCAAATTTAATTAGCAGATTGGAGCTTTGGGTGGCAATACAGTCATGGGTATACAGGGAGAAAAGGAGAGGACTCAGTACGCAGCCCTGAGGGGATCCTATATTGAGAATCAGAGGGTTGGAAGTGAGGGAGCCCACTCTTACCACCTGCTGGCGATCTGACAGGAAGTCCAGGATCCAGCTGCACAAGGCAAGGTCAAGGCTGAGGTCTCTGAGCTTCTTGTCAAGCCTGGATGGAACTATGGTGTTGAATGCTGAACTGTAGTCCAAGAGCAGCATTCTCACATAAGCATCCTTCTTCTCCAGATGTGTAAGGACGGTATGCAGAGCAGTGGCCATAGCGCCATCTGTCAATCGGTTGTGTTGGTAGGTGAATTGTAGGGGGTCCTGTGTGGGTGGTAGCAAGCTGCAGATGTAATCCTTGACCAGCCTCTCAAAGCATTTGCTTATTATTGAAGTGAGTGTGACAGGACACCAGTCATTCAGACATTTTACCTTGGTCTTTTTTGGTACAGGGACAATGGTGGATAATTTGAAGCAGGAGGGCACTCTGCACTGGGAGAGGGAGAGATTAAAAATGTCAGTAAACACACCTGCCAGTTGTGCTGCACACATCCTGAGTATTTGCCCTGGGATGCCATCCAGTCCCACAGCCTTGCAACTGTCCACTCATTAGAAGCATCTGCGTACCTCAGCATCAGAGATGACCAGGTTGCAGGTTGTAGTGGTGCCTTTCCTTGGAGGCTCAGAGTTAAGGACATCGAACCGAGCATGAAAGTGATTGAGCTCATCTGGGAGAGAGGCCATCTAGCTGAGTGCTAATTTGCTCTATCATCTGCCTATCCTTCCTCATAAACTCCCTACAAGCTGTAACTACTTGTGCACCAACCACCCCATCCTGTGCCTCTTCACTTCAGTTCCCACCCCCCTGCAAATCTAGTTTAAACCCTCCCCAATGGTATTAGCAAATCTCCTTCCCAGACACTGGTTCCCCTCCAGTTCAGGTGCAGCCCCTCCCACTTCTACAGGTCACCCTTTCCCCAGAAAAGGTTCCAATGATCCAAGAACTTGAAACCCTGCCCCCTGCACCATCTCCTCAGCCTCTCATTCATCCGTGTTATCTTCCTGTTCTGACCTTCACTAGCTCATGGCACTGGGAGTAAGCCAGAGATTACTACCTTGGAAGTCCTGCTCTTCAGCCTCCTTCCTAACTCCCTAAACTTACTGAGCAGGACCTCTACCCCTCTCCTGCCTATGTCCTTGGTACCAACATGTATCATGACC
Organism: Mobula birostris; assembly: GCF_030028105.1. NCBI lineage: Eukaryota > Metazoa > Chordata > Chondrichthyes > Myliobatiformes > Myliobatidae > Mobula > Mobula birostris. The sequence continues at coordinate 100,541,683 of NC_092374.1, forward strand.
TCTGGCTGCTCACCCTCTCTTTCAAGAATATTCTGCAACCGCTCAGAGACATCCTGGACCCTAACATCCAGGAGGTAACACACTACCCTGGCATCTTTTGCTGCCATAGAATCTCCTATCTGTCCCCCTAACTATCAAGTCCCCTACGACTGATTGCTCCGCCTGACTTCACCTTACCCTTCTGAGGCTCAGAGCCAACCACAGTGCTATTCGTCTGGCTGCTGCTGTCACACCCTCAGAAGTATCCAAAGGGATAGAAACATAGAAACATAGAAAATAGGTGTAGGAGTAGGCCATTCGGCCCTTCGAGCCTGCACCGCCATTCAGTTTGATCATGGCTGATCATCCAACTCAGAACCCTGTACCAGCCTTCCTTCCATACCCCCTGATCCCTTGAGCCACAAGGGCCATATCTAACTCCCTCTTAAATATAGCCAATGAACTGGCCCCAACTGTTTCCTGTGGCAGAGAATTCCACAGATTCACCACTCTCTGTGTGAAGAAGTTTTTCCTAATCTCGGTCCTAAAAGGCTTCCCCTTTATCCTCAAACTGTGACCCCTCGTTTTGGACTTCCCCAACATCAGGAACAATCTTCCTGCATCTAGCCTGTCCAATCCCTTTAGGATTTTATACGTTTCAATAAGATCCCCCCTCAGTCTTCTAAATTCCAACAAGTATAAGCCTAGTTGATCCAGTCTTTCATCATATGAAAGTCCTGCCATCCCAGGAATCAATCTGGTGAACCTTCTTTATACTCCCTCTATGGCAAGGATGTCTTTCCTCAGATTAGGGGACCAAAACTGCATACAATACTCCAGGTGTGGTCTCACCAAGGCCTTGTACAACTGCAGTAGTACCTCCCTGCTCCTGTGCTCGAATCCTCTTGCTATGAATGCCAGCATACCATTCGCCTTTTTCACCGCCTGCTGTACCTGCATGCCCACTTTCAATGACTGGTGTATAATGACACCCAGGTCTCGTTGCACCTCCCCTTTTCCTAATCAGCCATCATTCAGATAATAATCTGTTTTCCTGTTTTTGCCACCAAAGTGGATAACCTCACATTTATCCACATTAAATTACATCTGCCATGAATTTGCCCACTCACCTAACCTATCCAAGTCACCCTGCATCCTCTTAGCATCCTCCTCACAGCTAACACTGCCGCCCTGCTTCGTGTCATCCGCAAACTTGGAGATGCTGCATTTAATTCCCTCATCTAAGTCATTAATATATATTATAAACAATTGGGGTCCCAGCACTGAGCCTTGCGGTACCCCACTAGTCACTGCCTGCCATTCTGAAAAAGTCCCGTTTATTCCCACTCTTTGCTTCCTGTCTGCCAACCAATTCTCTATCCACATCAATACCTTACCCCCAATACCATGTGCTTTAAGTTTGCACACTAATCTCCTGTGTGGGACCTTGTCAAAAGCCTTTTGAAAGTCCAAATATACCACATCCACTGGTTCTCCCCTATCCACTCTACTAGTTACATCCTCAAAAAATTCTATGAGATTCGTCAGACATGATTTTCCTTTCACAAATCCATGCTGACTTTGTCCGATGATTTCACTGCTTTCCAAATGTGCTGTTATCACATCTTTGATAACTGACTCTAGCATTTTCCCCACCACCGATGTTAGGCTAACCGGTCTATATTTCCCCGGTTTATCTCTCCCTTCTTTTTTAAAAAATGGGGTTACATTAGCCACCTTCCAATTCTCAGGAACTAGTTCAGAATCTAAAGAGTTTTGAAAAATTATCACTAATGCATCCACTATTTCTTGTGCTACTTCCTTAAGCACTCTGGGATGCAGACCATCTGGCCCTGGAGATTTATCTGCCTTTAATCCCTTCAATTTACCTAACACCACTTCCCTACTAACATGTATTTCCCTCAGTTCCTCCATCTCACTGGACCCTCTGTCCCCTACTATTTCCAGAAGATTATTTATGTCCTCCTTAGTGAAGACAGAACCAAAGTAGTTATTCTATTGGTCTGCTATGTCCTTGCTCCCCATAATCAACTCACCTGTTTCTGTCTGTAGGGAACCTACATTTGTCTTAACCAATCTTTTTCTTTTCACATATCTATAAAAGCTTTTACATCAGTTTTTATGTTCCCTGCCAGTTTTCTCTCATAATCTTTTTTTCCCTTCTTAATTAAGCCCTTTGTCCTCTGCTGGACTCTGAACTTCTCCCAGTCCTCAGGTGAGCCACTTTTTCTGGCTAATTTGTATGCTTCTTCCTTGGAATTGATACTATCCCTAATTTCCCTTGTCAGCCACGGGTGCACTACCTTCCTTGATTTATCCTTTTGCCAAACTGGGATGAACAATTGTTGTAGTTCATCCATGCAATCTTTAAATGCTTGCCATTGCATATCCACCGTCAACTCTTTAAATGTCATTTGCCAGTCTATCTTAGCTAATTCACGTCTCATACCTTCAAAGTTTCCCTTCTTTAAGTTCAGAACCTTTGTTTCTGAATTAACTATGTCACTCTTCATCTTAATGAATTCCACCATATTATGGTCACTCTTACCCAAGGGGCCTCTCACGACAAGATTGCTAATTAACCCTTCCTCATTGCTCAATACCCAGTCTAGAATAGCCTGCTCTCTAGTTGGTTCCTCGACATGTTGGTTCAAAAAACCATCCCGCATACATTCCAAGAAATCCTTTTCCTCAGCACCCTTACCAATTTGGTTCACCCAATCTATATGTAGATTGAAGTCGCCCATTATAACTGCTGTTCCTTTATTGCACACATTTCTAATTTCCTGTTTAATACCATCCCCAACCTCACTACTACTGTTAGGCGGCCTGTACACAACTCCCACCAGCGTTTTCTGCCCCATAGTGTTATGCAGCTCTACCCATATCAATTCCACATCCTCCCGGCTAATGTCCTTCCTTTCTATTGCGTTAATCTCCTCTCTAACCAGCAATGCTACCCCACCTCCTTTTCTTTCATGTCTATTCCTCCTAAATATTAAATATCCCTGAATGTTGAGCTCCCATCCTTGGTCACCCTGGAACCACGTCTCTGTGATCCCAACTATATCATATTCATTAATAACAATCTGCACTTTTAATCCACACCACAAGCAAGGTTCAGGAACAGTTATTATCCTACAACTATCAGTCTCCTGTACCGGTGAGGATAACTTCACTCACCTCAACTCTGAACTAATTCCACAACCTACAGATTCACTTTCAACTCATGTTTTCCATATTATTTATTATTTGCACAATTTGTCTTCATTTCTACATTTGTTGATTGTTAGCCTTTGTTTATATATAGCCTTCATAATTTCTAACATACTTATTTTCCTACAAGAAACTGAAGCTCGGGGAAGTATACAGTGACACATATGTATTTTGACAATAAATTGATTTTCACCTTGAAAATATCTTTGCAAATCTGCTTGAAGAATTGGACAAGTACTCTGGTAAGAGCTCATCACTCAATTAGTCATTTCTCAATACCTGTCTCATGGAACAGAACACTAGAGATCAATGGTTTAGGCACCATGTTCCAGAAACTCCAAACACACAGATCCGCAACACACATTTCCTACCTTAAGATGCATCTTCCTGGCACAACACTGGGCTGGCTGGCTTTCCAGGGACACTTCATAAGATTGCTGAATATCTGTCAAAGACATCAAAGAGTGAATCATCAAAATACACTCATTGCTGGTTGGACCCAAATTTCAGGCAGGAGAACAACTAGTATAGGCCAATCCTTTTGAGACGAGCACAGACAGAACCCATTTTCTCACAGATAGTCGTGGTTAATATGCTCACCTGACACTCTGCCATGAGCCAGTTGCTCCAACATGTCACAATCTCAACCCCAGGATCAATGGCAGAGTGGTCCTCTGACTGGTGACATTGGACAGAGATCTCACCCCATACAAGGCGTCAGACACACAAGACAGCCCCACCATTCCAGAGCCAAGTTCTGAGGTAGCGAGAGAGAGAATTCTCCTCTTACCCTGTCATAAGCACCAGTGTCAATATTTACAAACCTCTCCACTGGCTACTTCAGGCAGGTGGGGCTAATCAGCCTTGAATAGCAGCCCGCCTAGGAGAAGGAAAATTCTAATTTTAAATCTCCTCTGCCCTAGGGAAGGCTTCGGGAGTAAACCCTGAGGAAGAAATCCGGAGCTAGGGTCCCTAAGGCACTTTGATGTTATTTACAACTTCACTCTGACAACTTCTGTGATGACACTGGTGCCAAGGTGTATTGACACTTGCCTTTCCCTTGGACTACATCAGTGACGTGGAGAGATGGAACCCGTTGCATGGGCAACAGCCGGGTTTTCAAATCTTCCCACCCAGGCTTGCGCCCTGGAAAGGGCACAATCCACTATAGGCGCAAACTCATGATCATCTGGGATTGACAGCTGCCTACTACTCCACTGGCTACAAAAGCTCCCAAGTGGTACCAGGGTGAGACTGCAGCCAAGATTGTTGCAATACCTTCCTCACCCAAGGTATTCAAAGCAGCCACTGCGAGACAGCAGGCACTAGGAAAATTATTATGACCCTTCATAATTTTGTACACCTCTATCAGGTCACCTCTCTGTTTCTTTTACTCAAGGGAAAACAATCCCATTATCCCTTACAGGATGCTCATGAAGAGGGGAAGGGGGTGGATCAGAACTGTTATCACTGACACTCAGTGGCCACTTTATTCAGTGCTTCTTGTACCTAATAAAGTGGTCACTGTATATGTTTGTGGTCTTCTTCTGCTGTAGCCCATCCACTTCAAGTATATGCTGTGTATTCAGAGATGCTCTTCTGCACAGCACTGTTGTAATGCGAGGTTATCTGAGTTACTATTGCTTTTCTGGCAGCTTGAAACAGTCTGGCCATTCTCCTATAATCTCTTCATTAACAAAAGTTTTTTGCCCACAGAACTGCCACTTACTGGATGTTTTATGTTTTCCGTACCATTTTCTATAAATTCTCAAGACTGCCGTGTGTGAAAATCCCAGGAGATCAGCAGTTTCTGAGATACTCAAACGACCCCATCTGGCACCAACAATCATTCCGCAATCATAGTCACTTAGATTACATTCCTTCCCCATTCTAATGTTTGGTCTGAACATTGAACCTCTTGACCATGTCTGCATGCTTTTATACAGTGAGTTGCTGCCACAGGATCGGCTGATTAGATACATGCATTGAGAAGCAGATATACAGGTGTAAAAATGGCCAGTGAGTGTATATTATGAAATTTGTTGCTTTGTGGCAGCAGTGCAGGGCAGTACATAATAAAAATATTAAACATAATAAAAAATATTTAGTTGTGTAGATTTAAATATTTAGATCTGTAGATGTGAACTTCCCACTATTCAGGATATTTACAGAGATAGGTGCGTAAAAAGGGCCCGAAGGATCATTGGGGACCAGAGTCACCCCAACCACAAACTGTTCTAGCTGCTACCATCTGGGAAACGGTACCACAACATAAATCCAGGACCAACAGGCTCCGGGACAGCTTCTTCCACCAGGCCATCAAATTGATTAACTCATGCTGATTTGAGTGTATTTCTATATTACATTGACTGTTCTATTTAATATAAATTATTATAAATTACTGTGATTGCACATTGCACAATTAGCTGGGGATATAACATAAAGATTTTTACTCCTCATGTATGTGAGGGATGTAAGAAATAAAGTCAATTCAATTCAATCATCAGCAGGGTTTTGCAGTCAGGTGCCTTGCAATTCCAGTACCAGGCAGTGAAACAAAAAGTCAGTTCACTCTCAATCGTTCTCCTGTAATAATTATTTAGAATGGGGGGGGGGGGAGAGTTTGGAAGCTTCTCACCTCATTCTCCTCAGGAAGTGGAAGAGGTGCTATGTGCTTTTTTGACTAAAGAGGTGGTGTTCATGGGCCAGGTGATATCATCCATTGTGTGCACTCCTAAAGCAGTTTCTTAAACATTGAGTATGGCGGGGGGGTTCAGACTCCTGTACCTCCTCCCCAATGATAATAATGAGAAGAGGGGATGTCCTAGGTGGTGGGTGTCCTCATGATGGATACCACATTCTTGAGGCACTGCCTTTGAAGACGTCCTTGATGGTGGGGAGGTGGTGGAGCTGCCTCTTTTAAAAAGGGCAGCTACATCACCATTTGCCCCTGAGTTGAAACAGTTGGCATGGAGATTGAAGCATCTTCTTTTGCATGCTCCATCACTTTCAGATGTAGCACCACACCATGCTATAAGTCCAGAAGATGAGGTATGCTGTCCCTGAAAGTAGACAATGAATTCAAAGATTCAAAGTACATTTATTATCAATGTATAAATTATACACCTTCAGCCAATTTTGCTTACAGGCAGCCAGAAAGTAAGAAACCCAAAGAACCCAATTATAAAAAAGACCATAACCACTGAGCAGAGAAAGGGTGAAAAAAACACACATCATGAAAACAATGGAAGCAAATGACAGCATTCCAAACCAGACTGGCGGGGGGGATCCGCTCCATGGAGCAGCCCTATTAGTAGGACCAAGCCTCGATCTCAGTTCAACATACTAGCGGGGCAAAAACTCCGCAAAACTCGCACAGACAACAGCCGTCGGAGAGAGGAATGAACATTGTGAGAGAGCAAGCGAAATCAGTTTGACCCCTGCCTCCGGTCCTGACACTTGGGATTTCCAGTCTATCTAGGCTGGCATTTAAATTGTCCAAGCACCAGGTAGTGCCTTGCTCTAGGACCTAGTCCCTGGCACAGTGTCACACCCAGCCCCAGCGCAGTCCGAAGCCATTTTCAATTTTACCAAATTAACTCAGCCCTTGGAACAATCCAACCTCACAACCAAGTTAGGTGGACGGGCATCAAAACTCTTCTGGAATTGACTCCTCTCCAAATCATTCACTGCAACAGAGATACAAACTCTGCAACCCCATCTTGAACATGTTGCATTTTGGCTTTGCAATACACCAGTATGGCTTACCCTTTGAATCAGCTTTGCCTCCACTTGAATCTTCATTGTTTTCAGTGATAGTTGACCACAGTTTACCTCAGAAAAGGTGTTATTAGTAATGTTTTTAGTCATATTTCTTATCAGTAAGCTGCGCACAACTTCAGTAGCTACATCTTAAACCAAAATAGTTCCTCTATGCCATCTCAGTGTCAGTAGCTGTGTTTCCAGTGACAGATTGGGAATTGGGGTAATCCCACGCCTCACCTTCCAAAACAGGGAATGGAGATAAAGGACTACAAAGGGTATTGGATAAATTTACAGTGATTCCCATCAATGGTGAGCTCCTCAGGAAATAAATCATAGCCTTCCTGTATGCTTGAGGCTGCCATCACGGCTCAGAGACTATTGGCCTTATTGATGCATTTACACAAACCTTTCTGTTTAGGAGGCATAACTGTTGATCACAGTTTCAATCTGTACTTAACAAATAAATAAATCTAATGGTGACATGAAACATGGTGTATGGCAACTGTTTTCGCCCAAAGCTTCAAGGAACTGCAGAGAGCTGAAGACATAGCTCAGCACACCACAGGCACTAGCCTTCCGTCCATGGACTCTGTCTACTTCTTGCAGCCTCCAAAACAGTCCCTTCTATCCTGGACATTCTGTCTCCTTCTCCCTCCCATTATACAAAAGACACAAACAAACACATACCACCAAGCTTAAGAACCACTGCTGAACTATCATTAAAAATACCTTTTAACAGTTGTTAAAGATGAACTTTGACTGCACAATTCACCTTCTCATAGCCCGAGCACTCCATGGACTCTGGTTACCAGCACTGCACTTACTTTGCGGCTGGAACACTGTATTTTGCAATCTGTCATTGCTTTTCCCTTGTACTAGCTCAATGTACCTATATTGTAAAATTATCTGTATCAATTGCCTGAAAACTAAGCTTTTCACTATCTCAGTATGTGACCAGTAACCACACCCTTCTCGCTGAAATAGTGACAAAAATGTCTGGCAAATGGAGCTGGGAAAGGAAAAAGAAAGCCATGAGTCTTACAACATCTCTGAAGGGGGCTCTTCAGCAACAAGGGTACCCATACCCAGGTTAGAATCAGAATCAGGTTTATTATCACTGGCATGTGACGTGAAATGTGTTAACTTAGGAGCAGCAATTCAATGCAATACATAATCTTGCAGAGAGAGATAAAAAGTAGTAATAATAATAAATAAACAAGTAAATCAATTACACATATTGAAGAGATTAAAAAATGTGCAAAAACAGAAATACTGTATATTGAAAAAAGTGAGGTCCAAAGCTTCAAAGTCCATTCAGGAATTGGATGGGAGAGGGGAAGAAGCTGTTTCTGAATCACTGAGTGTGTGCCTTCAGGCTTCTGTATCTCCTACCTGATGGTAACAGTGAGAAACGGGCATGTCCTGGATGCTGGAGGTCTTTAATAATGGACACTGCCTTTCTGAGACACTGCTTCCTAAAGATGTCCTGGGTACTTTGTAGGCTAGTGCCTAAGATGGAACTGACTAGATTTACAACCTTCTGCTGCTTCTTTCAGTCCTGTGCAGTAGCCCCTCCATACCAGAAAGTGATGCAGCCTGTCAGAATGCTCTCCACAGTACAACTATAGAAGTTTTTGAGTGTATTTGTTGACATGCCAAATTGCTTCAAACTCCTAATAAAGTATAGCTGCTGTCTTGCCTTCTTTATGACTACATCAATATGTTGGGACCAGGTTAGATCCTCCGAGATCTTGACACTCAAGAACTTGAAGCTGCTCACTCTCTCCACTTCTGATCCCTCTATGAGGACTGGTATATGTTCCTTCGTCTTACCCTTCCTGAAGTCCACAATCAGATCTTTCGTCTTACTGATGTTGAGTGCCAGGTTGTTGCTGCGGCCATTCCATTAGTCTACTGAAAATTACCTAATCCTTTCCAAAGTTCAAGTTATGTTCAGCAGCACTGCCCCAGCCTGGGTGCAGGTTGGGATTAGTAAGGGTGGAAGAAGAAATTTTTTTGTTTCAAGCCTGATAACCAACATTATAAGTCTTCCTACAGAGTCTGAAAAACTCAACCCCTGCAATGTCATAGACTCTTTCTTCCATCTCTGTGTCTAAATGTCAGCCTTATGAAATATATATTAAGGGGAAGTTCATCTTTAATCTTGAAACCTCTCCTTTCCACCAGAAGTAGATAGGATCCAAGCAAACTTTCGCTCCCCAGCTCTGGCCCCAGTGTACACCACAGATGCTCTACCCTGATTAGAGTCAAGTGTGTTCAATCATCAAACAACCAACCCCTGCTTCGTCCAGCTCTGAAAATGCGCGAAGGAACAGAGGGCTTTACTCTCTATTTAACGCTTGCCTTCTTGAGACAATGCGAAGGATATATAACATAAATGAAGGAGTGGGACGGAGGGTGTACTACTGTTGGAGTTGCTGATTTTTCCATAGGAGACTGTAATGCAAGACCCTGCAGGGATTCCAGTGCTCTGATTTTATAATAAGCAGACCTTTGGTATCCTCAGGAGTCAGGGAGGGGAGGATGGTAAGGGAGTTCATAGAACTTTTCTACACATTTACCTATCAACCAACAGCTAAAACAAAGATGATTTGATTATAAGGATAACAATTAGTTTTACTTGTCACATGTTCTTTGAAACATACAGTGAAATGTGTCATTTGTGTCAAATTAAATCAGTGAGGACTGTGCAAGTGGCAGCCTGCAAGTGTCACCACATTTCTAGTGGCACCAAACCTTGCCCACAACTCACCCTATCCTGTACGTGTTTGAAACGTGTGAGGAAACCAGAGCACCCGCAGGAAACCCATGTGGTCTTGAGGAGACTTTACAAACTCCTTACAAACAGTGGTGGGAATCTGCTGGAGGAAGCCAATTAGTCAAGCTGCATCTGTTGGAGGATGAGAATCTCAAACATCTTAGGACAAAACATGATCTATTCTGATGCAGTGTTTTAATCCAAAACACCATCAATTCCTATCCACTGCAACTCCCCATTCCACTTCCTCCCCCCGCACATTACAGATACTGCAGATGCAGATCAAACCACCAATTCTTCCAGCAGATTATCTATTGATTGAGATTGCAGCATTTGCAGATTCCTGTTATTTTCAAAGTATCTTCCTTTTTTAAGACCATAAGATAGAGGAACAGATGTAGACCATTTGGTCCATCGAGTCTGCTCCACCATTCAATCATGGGCTGATCCAATTCTTCCAGTCATCCCCACTCCCTTGCTTTCACCCCATACCCTTTGATGCCCTGACTAATCAAGAACCTATCTATCTCTGCCTTAAATACACCCAATGACTTGGCCTCCACAGCTGCTCGTGGCAACAAATTCCACAGATTTACCACCCTCTGACTAAAATAATTTCTCCCCATCTCAGTTCTAAAAGGACGTCCTTCAATTCTGAAGTCGTGCCCTCTTGTCCTAGAATCCCCTACCACGGGAAATAGCTTTGCCATATCTAATTTGTTCAGACCTTTTAACATTCGGAATGTTTCTATAAGATCCCCCCTCATTCTCCTGAATTCCAGGGAATATAGCCCAAGAGCTGCCAGACGTTCTTCATATGGTAATCCTTTTGTTCCTGGAATCATTCTCATGAATCTTCTCTGAACCCTCTCCAATGTCAGTGTATCCTTTCTAAAATAAGGAGCTCAAAACTGCACACAATACTCGAAGTGTGATCTCACGAGTGCCTTATAGAGTCTCAACATCACACCCCTGCTCTTGTATTCTACACCTCTAGAAATGAATGCCAACATTGCATTTGCTTTCTTCACAACCGACTCAACCTGGAGGTTAACCTTTAGGGTATCCTGCACAAGGACACCCAAGTCCCTTTGCATCTCTGCATTTTGAATTCTCTCCCCATCTAAATAATAGTGTGCCCATTTATTTTTTCCTCCAAAGTGCATGACCATACACTTTCCAACATTGTATTACATTTGCCACTTCTTTGCCCAGTCCCCTAAACTACCTAAGTCTCTCTGCAGACTCTCTGTTTCTTCAACAGTACCCACTCCTCCACCCATCTTTGTATCATCGGCAAATTTAGTCACAAATCCATTAATACCATAGTCCAAATCATTGACGTACATTGTAAAGAGCAGCGGTCCCAACACCGACCCCTGTGGAACTCCATTGGTAACCGGCAGCCAGCCAGAATAGGATTTGTTTATTCCCACTCTCTGTTTTCTGCTGATCAGTCAGTGTTCCATCCACGCTAGTAACTTCCCTGTAATTCTATGGGCTCTTATCTTGCAAAGCAGCCTCATGTGCAGCACCTTGTCAAAGGTCTTCTGAAAATCCAAGTACACCACATCTAATACATCTCCTTTGTCTACCCTGCTTGTAATTTCCTCAAAGAGTTGCGGTAAGTTTGTCAGGCAGGATTTTCCTTTCAGGAAACCATGTTGGCTTTGGCCTATCTTGTCATGTGCCTTCAGGTACTCCGTAATCTCATCCCTAACAATCGATTCCAACAACTTCCCAACCACTGAGGTCAGGCTAACAGGTCTATAGTTTCTTTTATGCTGCCTCCCACCCTTCTTACATAGCAGAGTAACATTTGCAATTTTCCAGTCATTCGGTATAAAGCCAGAATCTATCAATTCTTGAAAGATCATCGTTAATGTCTCCGCAATCTCTCCAGCTACTTTCTTCAGAACCTGAGGGTGCATTCCATCAGATCCAGGAGATTTATCCACCCTCAGACCATTAAGCTTCCCGAGCAACTTCTCAGTCATAATTTTCACTGCACAAACTCCACTTCCCTGACACTCTTGAATGTCCGGTATACTACAGATGTCTTCCACTGTGAAGACTGATGCAAAATACGCATTCAGTTCCTCTGTCATCTCTGCATCTCTCATTACAATATCTCCAGTGTAATTTTGTATTGGTCCTATATCTACCCTCAACTTTCTTTTACCCTTTACTGTATATACTTAAAAAAGCTTTTACTATCTTCTTTGATATTTGTCCCCAGCTTCCTCTCATAATTCATCTTTTCCTTCCGAATGACCTTCTTAGTTTCCTTCCACAAGTTTCCCAAAGCTCCCCAATCCCCTGTCTTCCCACTAGCTCTGACTTCTTAGTATGCCCTCTTTTTTGCTTTTACTTTGGCTCTGACTTCACTTGTCAGTAATGGTGGTGTCCTTCTTCCCTCTGAAGATTTCTTCTTGTTTGGAATATATCTGTCTTGTACTTCCCACATTTTTCACAGAAACTCCAGCCATTGCTGCTCTGCTGTCTTTCCTGCAAATGTCCCTTTCTAGTCAACTTCGGCCTGTTCCCCTCTCATGCCATCGTAATTTCCTTTATTCCACTGAAATACCAGCACATTGGATTTTATTTTCTCCCTCCACATTGTAGCACTGACTACATTTAAAAAGTTATTCATATTTTGGAAAAGTAATTTGGGACACCAAGTTTGGAAATACAAGCTTTTTATCTGTTTAAATTTATTTATTGGGATTCAACTGTTTCCAACATTTTCTGTTCTTTATATTTTTTATTTATTTATTGAGATACGGCATGGAACAGGCCCTTCTGGACCTTTGAGCCATGTCACCCAGCAATTCCCCGATTTAACCCTAGCCAAATCACAGGACAATTTACAATGACCAATTAACCTACCAGCTGTTACGTCTTTGGACTCGTAGGAGGAAACAGGAGCACCTGGAGGAAACCTACACAGTCACGGGGAGAATGTGCAAACTCCTTACCTGGGCCGCTGGTACTGTAAAGCATTGTACTAACCACTACACTGCCATGCTACCCCATTCCACATGGAAACCGTGACAAAGTAAGATATAGGAGCATAATTCAGCCCATTAAGTCTACTGCACCTTTTGATCATGGCTGATTATTTTTTCCTTCTCAACCCTATTCTCCGGCCTTCTCTCTGTATATTTTTAATGCCTTTACTAATCGAAAAGCTATTAACACTGGCTTTAAGTACTATATTTTTCAAACTTCAAAATAAATTTATTATCAAAATACAAATATGTCACCATATACTACCCATCATCAAGGGCCTTCGCCATCCAGGCCATGCTTTCTTCTCACTGTTACCACAGGGCAAGAGGTACATGAGCCTTAGTTCCCACACAATCAGGTTCAGAAAAGTTATTACCCTAAAAATATCAGGCTCTTGAACCAGCTTGGAAAATTCCACTCACCTCAACTCTGAACTGATTCCATAGCATCACTTTCAAGGATTCTCAATACTAAGAATAAATTTTTCTCAGTATTAATTATTTGCTTAATTATTATTATCAGTTTACAGATCGTCTTGCACATTCTTTGTTTGACAGTCTTTGTGTGTAGTTTTTCATTGATTTCAATTGTATTTATTCCTTTTACTGCGAGTACCTGCAAGAATATCTTGGCCTCCATAACTGTCTGTGGCAGATTTGCCAGCCTCTGGTTGAAGAAATTCCTCACATCTGGAGCCTACAGAAGAATACTTTAACCATATGGGGAAACAGACAGAAAAGTCCTAGTAACTAATTTTTCTAAATGTGAGATTGTTAATGGTGCTGGAAGATATTCAGTTACAGTGTAATCAGCATTGCTTGACACTAAGGAACCCGCAAGCTCTTTAACGTTTCATAAGCTCCTTAGTGACGTCAAACCTGCCCATTCCTTTAATCTAAAGCACGAGATTCTGCAGATGCTGGAAATCCAGAGCAACATACCAGAATGCTGGAGGAACTCAGCAGGTCAAACAGCGTTCATGGAAGGGAATAAGCAGTCAACATTTTGCGCCGAGACCCTTCATCCGGACTCAATTGTTTCCAACATTTTCTGTTCTTATTTATGTTTTATTTATACAGCATGGAACAAGCCCTTCCAGCCCTTCAAGCCACGCCACCCAGCAATTCCCCAGTTTAACCCTAGCCAAATCACAGGACAATTAACCTACCAGCTGGTACATCTTTGACTGTGGAAGGAAACCAAAGCACCTGGAAGAAACCCACGCAGTCACGGGAAGAATGTATAAACTTACAGACAGCGAAGGGAATTGAACCAACATTGTAAAGCATTGTGTTAACCACACTACAGTGCCATTCTTATTTCACATTTCCAGCATCTACATTTTGTTTCTGATTTTTCAGATAAGAGCATACTTGTCTTGAAACATTAAAGTTCACCAGTAATCAAGTTCACAATATACAGAACAACCCATGCTGTCCCTACCCTAGGAATGTATGGCGCAACAAGATGAGAGTGGTGTCCCTCCATGCAGTTCCAACAAACTTGAGGATAGGTTGAACAGGCTGGGGCTGAAGCAAAGGAGGATGAGAGGTGACTTGATAGAGGTGTACAAGATGTTAAGTGGCGTAGATCAAATTGACAGCCAGAGACTTTTTCTCTGGGCAGAAACAGTCACTACCAGCGGAGGGGCATAATTTTAAGGCAACTGGAGAAAAGTATGGGGGGGGGGATGTCAAAGGTAGGCTTTATTTTTTACTCAGAGAGCAGTGAGTATGTGAAGCACTCCGCCACAGGTGGTAGTAGAGACAGATACATTAGGAACATTTAAGAAACTCTTAGAAAGACACATGGATAATAGAAAAAATAGACAGCTATGTAGGAGGGATGGGTTTGGTTGATCTTCGAGATTAAAAGGTTGGCGCAACATTGTGGGCTAAAGGGCCTGTACTATGTTGTATGTTCAAACAGAACATTACCCATACCCAGCAGAGCCTGGAAGAGATCACTGCGAAAAATGGTGAGCAGCCTCTCTGTCCTTGTCTTGAAGATATCGTCCTGGGCTGGATCCATGTGTGGCTGGTGTCCCTGCATCTGCCGCAGAGCTCTGTGAGCACCTAGAGAGCAAAAGCAACATAGGTCAGACTGGCATGACAAACAATCAAGCGTTCCCTGATCACATATCATCAACTAATCAGAATACCTCAGGCAAAGGAAACTGCAGGAAGACTTAAAAAGTTGTTTAATCCTCAGAAGTTTGAGTACACCTCTAACTAAAATAAGTACAAGTGTGTATTCATCATTCTGCAGGCCTCGTTACCTTGTCTGGAGATTACCATGCTTCAGAACGCTTGCTCTGTTCCACACTCATCCCGTTATCAATCTAGGATTAGAATTAGTTGTCATTAGCTGCGCCTAGTGGTGCATGTGGATGAGCCGAGGTGCCAGCTGGAATCTGTAGTTAAACCAGTTGTAAACATGCAGCTTTCATTTTAACTGCTCCTTTTATCCACTTCTACCCCAATCTGCACCTTTTCAGTAGAGCACAGCAATCTTCTCTAGTGGTGCATAAGCAACTTCATTGTGTTATTTTAAACGATTAAAATAAAGAGGCTGATTAGTTTTACATGGACTACAGCTCCCAGAATGCTTTGTGAAAAAGCTAGCAGCAGAAGTCAGAGTTTTGCATTGGGTACCACTGTGGTTTTCAGTGAACAAATACCACACTCAGTCCCCTCAGAGGACAGAAAGAGGAGAGGACTGCACAGTGCATGGCATTTGCAAATTGTACATAGTGCTGACAGCTGGAAGTTGTGGCTTGGTGGTACTTTCTCTTCAAGTCACATCACTGTCTACCAGTCCGGAGAAGTGGAGGAAAACTGGAGGAAAACTATCTCATCCAGGGGATATACCTCAACACCACTCCCACGGAGCAGAGCTCCCTCAATGGCTCACCTTCCCCTCCCACTACCCCGACACCATTCCACCACATTGTGACTCTCCCTCAGTACTGCCCCTCCACAGTGCGACTCTCACTTAGTACTGCCCCTCCCACAGTGGGAGCTATTTTTTACAAAACTACGGAAGTTTATTTACATAATAAATACACAAGGTGCACACAATCAGTATTTACAAGACAGTCAGTACATTCAAATTAAGATATAATTACTACTGTCTATAAAACACTCAATTCCCTGGGGGTAATTGCCCACTGCTCCTGCAGATCCCCCACTGTATCCATTGTGACCACGTGCTCCCTCTCCAAGGACAGCTGGGCACGAACATATCCTCAGAAGAGGGGCAGGCAGTCAGCCCGGGCACAGCCCTCCACTTTCCGCCAACTAGACCCATGAATGGCCATCTGAGCCGGGCCCAGGAGCAAGCCCACCGGTAGATCCTCCTCGCCACCTACCCCCTTCCGTACTGGGTGCCCGTATATGAGGAGCACGGGGCTGAAGTGATCCAGAACCTGAGCAGCAGCAGCCCCTTCAGACACTCAAACAGGGACTGCAACCTCTCACACTCCGTATATGTGTGGTACACTGACTACCCCCCGCCAGCCACAGAATGGACAGGTGGGTGGGGTGTCAGTGAACCTGCTTAAAGTCCTGTTGCACGGTACAGCCCAACGCAAGACCTTCCACCACAGGTCCCCAATGTACAGGGGAAGAACCCCTGCACCAACAGATTTCCACTGGGGACCTCCTCTCCTGCCAGATGGCAACCCAGACTGCCAAGTTGAGTCCACTCAGCAGAAGAAGCCAAAGAAGTGGGAAGTGTACTAGAGCAGCCGGTACGAGAAGCGCTTTGGAGTGTCATGGAAGGGCACAGCGGGCACCCCTGCAAGATGGCTCACGTTACGTGAGACCCTCTCATCCCGAGGACTGGGTCTGATAAGCACTTCCGGCTCATCAGGTAGTAGTGCAGCCAGAACCCCTCCATTTCCCCGAGACCCCTCAACACCCACCGTAATAGGATCGGGACCAGTCCCCCCAGTAAGCACAGCACTGTTGCCTCCAGTGCAGGAGCATCCTGTCTGGATGAGACTAGACTCCATACCCTCAATGGAACTCGGCTGAAGTGAGGCAGTTCCCTCAAAACGGTGTGGCTGATGCTGTCTGACCCATTAACCTCTCACGGAGAAGGAACACAAACGGAGTACAACTGCTCTGACATGGGACACCCCTGCCGCAACCCCTCCAAAGCAGCAAGGGCACAGTTGAGGACTCAACAGGAATGAAAGGGTCATCGTATGAGGAACCTCTGGCAGGAATGAAAGGGTGACCGTATGAGGAACACCTGGCAGATCTTGGGCTATATCCCCTGGAGTTCAGGAGAATGAGGGGGGATCTCATAGAAACATTCCAAATGTTAAAAGGCCTGAACTGATTAGATATGGCAATCCCATGGTAGGGGATTCTAGGACAAGAGGGCATGACTTCGGGATTGAAGGACGTCCTTTTAGAATTGAGATGTGGAGAAATTACTTTAGTCAGAGGGTGGTAAATCTGTGGAATTCGTTGCCACAACTGGCTGTGGAGGCCAAGTGACTGGGTGTATTTAAGGCAGAGATAGATAGGTTCTTGATGAGCCAGGGCATCAAAGGGTATGGGGAGAAGGCAGGGGAGTGGGGATGACTGGAAGAATTGGATCAGCCCATGATTGAATGGTGGAGCAGACTCAATGGGCCAAATGATCTACTTCTGCTCCTATATCGTATGATCTTATTAACCTTCATGAAGTACTCCACAGCAGTGTACAACATTTCAATGCAGGCTACAAAATGTGGCCCGAGCCCAAACACTTGCAGAAGCCCAAAAAGTTGCTCGTGGTTCACCCTGTCAAACACCTTCTCTTGGTCAAGGGAGAGAAAGATGACTGACAGACCAGCCTCATGGCGCAGGAAGATCAGATCCTGGACGAGATGGATATTGTCCTGGATGGACCACCCTGGGACTACGTAGGATGGACCACTTCAGCCAGCATGGAACACAGATGATTGGCCATTGCCGGGGCAAAGGTTTTATACTCCGCAGTGAAGGGAGATACTGATCGCCAATTCCTCAGGCAACAGACATCCCCTTTCTTTGGCAGGAGGGCTACAACTGCTCTTCACCAAGAGAGGCATGTTACCAGTTGCCAGGCTTTCCCCCAGTGAACCCCTAGAATGTCTCAGAAGGCCTAGAAATATTCAACAGTCCACCCATCTAGTCCTGGGGACTTGTATCGCTGCAGCTGGTTGGAGGCTCTGGTCAGCTCCTCCAAAGTTAGTGGGGCTGCTCGTCACCCGCAGGGCTAACACTTGACCCCCCCCCGACCCCCTTGCCATTCCAGGAGCCAAGTGGATTCACCTTCTGGATGATGCGATTTCATCCAAGAAGCTCACCGCATATCTCCTGTCCTGGAGGACAGAGAGATGATGGAATTTGTGGAGAGCACCCCACCTCCATTGATGTTAATGGTTGAAACACTTAACTTCGTTATGCACCTTATTGAGACCCCTCACCAGAGCCCCAGGAAGGAGCAGAGCTCTCCTTCGACCCCTCTCTTGTCTTCTCCAGAGACTCTAGGAGTCTCTTAAACTGATGCCTCTCTTTGCGCATCACCATCTCCCTTCCCCTTCTTTTGAAGGATAGTGCAGATAGACTGAATGACCCCTTTCAGACCCGCCCATTGATCAGTGGCCAACTGGGCCTTGAAACTTCTTCTAGTAGTTCTTCATGAACTGCAGGATCTCCTCCACAGAGACAGGTTGTCACTCAGTGTTGCAATCGAAGAAGTCTACCATCTTGACTTCAATAGAGTTCTCTTCTTCCCCCTCACCACATCCCACACGCTCGTCATCATCCAAGCAATCATCATCTACACCTGACGTGATGACCTCACTCCTCATTGAGGCGCTAACAAGAGATCTCCCCCTCCTCCCCACCAGCACAACCCCAGCCCCAGGACCAGTTACAGAGGGAGGCCTTCCACCTCTGTGTTCAGAATCCTCTTACAGCCAGGATGCGAGCCTGCTGGGCCGTATCCATCGCCTCACCCTTGTCACCCTCCCTGAAATCAGCACCAAGGGAGTCCCCTTCTTCTTCACTCTTTGGGACACACTTCCTCTGATTAGCTGAGTCGGAAGGTGATCCAGGGTTGCTTCGGTTCCCTTCATGGACTCGAGGCTCCTCAGCAGGGCGCTTGGTCTTGATTGAGGCAACAATCTGGAAAACTAATCCCTCTGGAGACCTGTTGACACAGGCAACCCCTGTTCTATGGGCTTTGCCTCTCCCTAGAGAACACATGCTCTGAGTACACAGTCTCAACTAAAGAAAGTCTGTCTTCCCACACGGCTCCTTTACAGTTCACCAGCCCAGAGGACGCATGTTCAGTCTTCAGCCCCATTTCCCCTCCCCCAACTTCTCCAGGAGCCACAGGCCCCTCCGGGCTCAGTTCAACAGCAACCACCTGCTCCTTCTCAGAGGGAGAAGCCTTCAAATGCTTTTTCCTCTTCTTCGCCTTCCTGCCTGCCACCTGAATCCACCCTCACCGTCACTCACCTCGTGTCCAACCACAACTTCCACAGTTGGTGGCACAGTGGGGGTGACGGATGAGGAAGAGTTGGAGGGATGGTCAGCGGGGCAATATGCCTAAACTCTTTACCGGCATGGCAGCTCAGGAGACCCGTAGCCTACAGGATGGTATAAAAATGTACCTGAAGTGGTCCCTTGGCACCCCCACCCCAATCCAGCTATACAAGCCAACGGCGCTGAAATGAGAAATGCCTCTGGAATAGGGTCAGCATGCCTCAGCATATCTGTGGCCTGAAATGATGGAGGCAGCCTTGAGATCAGGAGCCATGAGAGGAGGAGGATTTATCCCCGGTAAAGGCTGTGTGAGCAGAGTATGTCCTCGCAGAGCTGGAAGATAGCCCTGTACCGTATTGGGGTTATTTTTGATCTCACCTCGCCTAGGTAGGGGAAGGCCTTGTTAGGGAAATGGGGATGGGTGTCTCAGGCTATTACCATCTGCACAGAGGCAACACTGGCTCCACCTGCATAAAAACCCTCCCCACCCTTAACCCCTGACTCAGGGCCAAAAACAAACCCCTCGCTAACTTCAAATCGAAAATAATCTTCCCATCCAAAACTACTGATACAACAATGCCCTCACGACCTCCAACAGTCTCTCCTGTGGCTTTTATGGTGGCATTCCTACCAACTGAAGTAGGCACAGTATGTTGTACAGCGTTCTTTAGTTAGTAATTTGAACGGGTGGTGGTCTTTGTGAGCTGTAACTCCCAACCCCGCAGCCTCCGCATTTGACTTCGGCACGGATGTCTTCGAACTGCAACCTTCCATGACGCAGTTTGAATTCAAAAGTTCAGCACCACCGCTGGGATACTACACAGCCTACACCCAGCAGAACGCCAGCAAAGTCAAAAAGAAACAGTTCAAAGATGAGACAGGATGGAAGGGTAAAAAGGAGTGGCCAAACAGAGAAGTCCATGCAATCTTGAAAACCTCAGCGCCCTTGTGCAGAGGCAGTCTGCTGTTCCTTTGGCCGCTCCAAAGTCAATTCCTCTTCACTCAGTCGCCATGGGCTAGGCAATCTGAACAGAAGGGTTTTCCCACTGTTACAAATGGAATAAATCCGTCCCGTCACCACTCGATTCAAAATTCTGGCAGTCTGCTAGCCACACCCACTGCTCAACGCCCAGAGACATGAACTGAAGAAACTTCACCGAACAAAATCCTTCCAGGAAAGGAAACAGTTTCAGTCCACTGCTGAGATGGTACTCCACACTCCAAAGTCTTCTGGCGTCTCCAAACTGTTCTTTGGTGATCTTGATTCTGGACTAGTTCCTGAGGATTGGAGGGTGGCTAATGTAACTCCACTTTTTAAAAAAGGAGGGAGAGAGAAACCGGGGAATTATAGACCGGTTAGCCTAACGTCGGTGGTGGGGAAACTGCTGGAGTCAGTTATCAAGGATGTGATAACAGCACATTTGGAAAGCGGTGAAATGATCGGACAAAGTCAGCATGGATTTGTGAAAGGAAAATCATGTCTGACGAATCTCATAGAATTTTTTGAGGATGTAACTAGTAGAGTGGATAGGGGAGAACCAGAGGATGTGGTATATTTGGATTTTCAGAAGGCTTTTGACAAGGTCCCACACAGGAGATTAGTGTGCAAACTTAAAGCACACGGTATTGGGGGTAAGGTATTGGTGTGGGTGGAGAGTTGGTTAGCAGACAGGAAGCAAAGAGTGGGAATAAACGGGACCTTTTCAGAATGGCAGGTGGTGACTAGTGGGGTACCGCAAGGCTCAGTGCTGGGACCCCAGTTGTTTACAATATATATTAATGACTTGGATGAGGGAATTAAATGCAGCATCTCCAAGTTTGCGGATGACACAAAGCTGGGCGGCAGTGTTAGCTGTGAGGAGGATGCTAAGAGGATGCAGGGTGACTTGGATAGGTTGGGTGAGTGGGCAAATTCATGGCAGATGCAATTTAATGTGGATAAATGTGAAGTTATCCACTTTGGTGGCAAAAATAGGAAAACAGATTATTATCTGAATGGTGGCCGATTAGGAAAAGGGGAGGTGCAATGAGACCTGGGTGTCATTATACACCAGTCATTGAAAATGGGCATGCAGGTACAGCAGGCGGTGAAAAAGGCGAATGGTATGCTGGCATTTATAGCGCGAGGATTCGAGTACAGGAGCAGGGAGATACTACTGCAGTTGTACAATGCCTTGGTGATATCACACCTGGAGTATTGTGTGCAGTTTTGGTCCCCTAATCTGAGGAAAGACATCCTTGCCATAGAGGGAGTATAAAGAAGGTTCACCAGATTGATTCCTGGGATGGCAAGACTTTCATATGAAGAAAGACTGGATGAACTGGGCTTGTACTCGTTGGAATTTAGAAGATTGAGGGGGGATCTGATTGAAACGTATAAGATCCTAAAGGGATTGGACAGGCTAGATGCAGGAAGATTGTTCCCGATGTTGGGGAAGTCCAGAACGAGGGGCCACAGTTTGAGGATAAAGGGGAAGCCTTTTAGGACCGAGATTAGGAAAGACTTCTTCACACAGAGAGTGGTGAATCTGTGGAATTCTCTGCCACAGGAAACAGTTGAGGCCAGTTCATTGGCTATATTTAAGAGGGAGTTAGAGATGACCCTTGTGGCTACAGGGGTCAGGGGGTATGGAGGGAAGGCTGGGGTGGGGTTCTGAGTTGGATGATCAGCCATGATCATAATAAATGGCGGTGCAGGCTCGAAGGGCCAAATGGCCTACTCCTGCACCTATTTTCTATGTTTCTATTATCAACTTTAGGAGAGAGAGCTCTGACAGTGCGAACCTCTCTCAGTACACCCCTCCCACAGTGACTATCCCTCAGTACCACCCCTCCCACAGTGTGACTCTACCTCAGTACCACCACTCCCACAGTGTGACTCTACCTTAGGTCTGCCCCTCCCATGGTGTCCTTCGGCACTGCTTGCCAGCGTTTAGGTTCAGGATCTCTGAATCTCTGGTTGCAACCCCTTGTTGAGGGAGGTGTGAATGTGACCCGGGTTGGTACACCATTACTCACACCAAAATCCTTGGAGTAAATGGGAGCAGATAGAACCTGTGATATTTAATGGTAAAGTTTATTTGGACAAAGCAGATGACCCACCTGTTACTGTTCTGCCCTCGGACAATCCCACTGTCCCAACAGAGTCACACAGCAGGGAAGCAGGCCCTTGGCCCAATGCTGACCCTCGGCACATTTACACTGATCCAATACTAATCCCATTTTATTTTTCCCTCAGTTCCATCAACCCCTCCCCTCAGATTCTCCCACACATCTAGGGACATTTTACTCCAGTAATTACCGAAATTTTCTTTGGCCCCTTCCACCTGACACTCCAAGCCACCCCACTGTCTCACATCGTCCCGCCAACCACCCCCCACCCTAACACAAATCTATCTGTCCCTCTCCTCTCAGGCTCTCCTTCATGCTATCAATACCTACCTATACCCTCAGGCTCACCCTCTCACATCTATCACTCCTTCCGTCCCCTCATGCCCTCTGAAGCCCTTCTACCTGCTCCTTCCCTTACCCATCCATTTTCCTCCACCACAGCCTCTGATGCTGATCTGCCTGCTCACTCCCTCCCTCATCCATCCATCTCACTCCCCTAACACCCTCTAACGCTCCTCTGCCAGCTCGCTCGCTCCCTCCCTCCCTTCCTCCCTTCCTCCCTTCCTCCCTTCCTCCCTTCCTCCCTTCCTCCCTTCCTCCCTTCCTCTCTCTCTCCCTGCCTCCTGCCTCCCCGCCCTACTAAGCCTACAAATGGACTATATTGAACTGCATCCCCCAGCATGCCACGCGAGCACGCATGCGGTTACGCCAGGCACACGCACCGAGGGACGGCCATGAGCGGTGACGTCACGCTGTAACGACATGTTCGCCCGGCTCGGCTGTTGCAGGATGTGGAATCTGAGGGTGACAGTTCGGTGGGCACCGACAGTGGCGAGAGCCTTGTGCGCACGGTATGAGCGGCTTTGCCGCCCAGGGAAAAAAGTGGCGAGATGGCACTGTCAACGACAGGAAGTCCGGGAGTTTGAATTTGGGGCCCTTGGGGTGTGGGGATAGGCCCGTGGGAAAGGATCGTTGCCTTGGGAGGCGTCGTCTTCAGAGACATGGGATACGTGTGTGGTTGGTGACCAGGTGGGAATGGGGAAGATTGTGTTGGTTGAGGGATGTGAAAGGGCTAATAAACGCTCACCCAGCGAAAAAGGGAATAAGGGACGATGATATTTGCAGCATCTGGAGGGTGGGCGGTTGTCACGTTGTGCAAACCCTCTCCCACTTTCCGTCTGTGTGTGCAAGGATGTTAGGCGATGAGCCTCTCCCATGTTAACGTTTTGAGGATCAGTTATAGAGCACTGCTGCACAGAAGCAGGCTCTTCAGTTCATTTAGTGCACGCTGAACTGTTATTCTAGCCCCATTAACCCGCATATGACCATAGTCCTGGTTACCCATCAAGTCCATGCTGACCAAACCTATAAATTCCATTCTCCCCATCAACCAACCTAGATTCTAACACTTCCCTGCTCACAAAGGGAAATTTGTGAGGCCAAATAACCCATCAACTCATAGGTTGTTGGAATCCGGAAGGAAGTCACCCACTAACCTATCTTGTCTTGGTGCGTTCAAGGTCAAGTTTGTTGAAAGGCCTCAATAGAGTAGACTTAGAGAGGATGTTTTATATGGTGGGGAAGTCTAAGACCAGAGGACGTGGCCTCAGAACAGGAGGAGGTTCATTTAGAACAGAGATAAGGAGGAATTTCTTTAACCAGAGAGTGGTGAATCTGTGGAATTTGTTGCCACAGACGGCTGGGGAGACAGAGTCATTGGGATATTTATCGCAGAGGTTGATAGATTCTTGATTAGACAGGGCATGAAGGAATGTGAGGAGAAGGCAGGAGAATGGAGCTGAGGGAAATGGATCAGCCATGATGAAATGGCAGAACAGACTTGAAAGGCCAGATGGTCTAATTCTGCTCCTATATCTTGTGGCTTTTATTGTCAATCAACCATGCATGTGTTTACAGATAAATGAAGCATCGTTCCTCTGGGGCCAAGATGCAAAACACAGCACATACAGTCACAAAATACACAGCACATACTGTCGCACACAGCACATACTGTCACAAAATAATACCAGCACAAATCCCTGAGTGGCAGGGCCTGAAGATTGACAGGTTTACTTGACGTGCAGGATGCATGTTTATGTAAGACACTATAATGTTACTGGAACTATTATAATAGAAAAGCAGTTATATAAATATGTGAAACTGCAGCAAAAGGTTGAGGGCTGGGGTGAGCGTTCTCTGACCTTGAGTATGGTTTGAACCCTCTGCTTACATACATACCCGACTTCACAGTCGATTGCGAACTGTGTCAAGTTATAGAGAAGACCTTTTGTTGAAGTTGTAAACGTGCATCCTTCACTCAAACATAAATTCTCTGCTTTTTGTTTGCTAATCAGAAATACATTTTGCCTCGGGTTTAATATATTGATCTGAGACAAGTGTGTATCCACCAGCACTGTAGCCCAGTCTTCCGTAGTGAGAGCTCTGTGTCCATCAGTACCGTACCTTTGGGTTATCCGGTGATACGTCCACACCAACCAGCATTGTGACTGTGATAGAGTTGTGCCCATCTGGTGTTCACGAGAATGATCCCAGGAATGAAACAGTTAACGTATGAGGAACGTTTGATGGCTCTGGGCCTGTACTCACTGGAGTTTAGAAGAATGAGGGAGGGTTTCATTGAAACCTACTGAATATTGAAAGCAAGAAAAAATCTGCAGATGCTGAAAATCAGAGCAACGCACAGAAAATGCTGCAGGAACTCAGCAGACCAGGCAGCATATCTGGGAAAGGGTACAGTCGATGTTTTTTCATAGATGTTTTGGACTGAACCATTGACTGTACTCTTTTCCATAGATGCTGCCTGGCCTCAGCGTTTTGTGTGGCCTAGATAGAGTGAACATGGAAAGGATGTTTCCTATACTGAGGGGTCTAGCGCCAGAGAGCACAGCTTCAAAATAGAAGGACATTTCTTTGGAACAGAGATGAGAAATTTTTTTAGCCATAGGGTGGTGCCACAGACAGGTGTGGAGGCCAAGTCTTTGAGTATATATAAAGCAGAGAATGTTACATTCTTAATAAGTAAGGGTATCAAGAATTACATGGAGAAGGCAGTAGAATGGGGTTGAGAGAGATAATAAATCACCCAAAATGAAATGGCAGAGCAGATTCAATGGGCCAAATGACCTGATCATATCCTATATCTCATAGTCTTGTTATACACTGACAGATCTCTTACCAGCATTACTATACTTCATTGTTATATTGTAACACTGTGCCCACCAAAACTGTTATTAAACAGTGACTCACTACTCCTGCCAGCACTGTGCCCAAGAGTTAGGTTGTGTAACAGATACCTTCAATAAATCCTGTGAATGAGTCCATCAATCATTCTGTGGGTCAATACACAGCACAGAATGTGATTAGGATTCGAGCGGTCTAATCAAAGGTTACAGGGAGAAAGCAGGAGAATGGGGTTGGCAGGGATAATAAGTCAGCCGTGATGGAATAGCGAAACAGATTTGATGGGCCAAGAGACCTAATTCTCCTATTTCTTATGGTCTTATTTGTATTTCTGGAAAATTAATGAGATTTATCAGCCATTTTCTTAACACATACTTGCCAGTCTGTGTGTGTATATGTGGTCTTGGTGATTGCTGGCATAGTCCCAAGTTTGAGTGTGAGTCTAAATGTAGGTGACTTGCACGGTGAGTGACAATCTTCTCTTTGACAATTGGAACAGACTTTGCCAGACTGTAGTGGGAGGGGCTGACATTTGTTCAGTATTAACTGGAGAGCTTGTTCAAAGAGCTGCCACAAGCTTGATGGGGAGATTGGCTTCCATTCATCTTGAGTCATCCATTGATCAGGTGTGAGTACATGACCTTTGTTCTTGTAATCTCTAGTTGGAACTTTTGAAAAATGACTCAACTTTCTAATGTGTAGTACTTCAATTCATCTAAGGTCTGACACAGATTGAAACTGTTTTAATCGTCATTTCTGGACTGTATTGTCCAGTGTCATTATTGGAATGAAGGCTCATGAAATAGAAAAATGGAAAATAATAGAACTTCTGTGTCTTATGAGAACAAGTTGAGTGTCCTAGGCTTTTCTCTCAGGAGCGAAGGAGGATGAGAAGTAACTCAATGGAGGTATACAAGATAAGAGAAATAAATCATTTGGATATCTAGAGACTTTTAACGTGTTTGGAGGAAAGTATAGGGGGGAATGGCAGAGGTAGATTTTTTGCGCAGAGAACGTGCTGCCAGGGGCAGTGGTAGAGGCAAGTACATTAGGCTTATTTATGAGACTCTCAGCTAGGCACATGGATGAAAGAAAAATGGAGGACTATGTAGGAGGGAAGGGCTAGATTGATTTAGAGCAGGTTAATATGGTGCCACAACTTGAGGTCTGAAAGATTTGTACTGTGCTGAGTGTTCTATGTTCACCGAGCTGGCCGGGCTGTAAGTTTGGAAGGAAGACAAGGTTAACGTCTGTGTCTTCCCACAGATACTGTCCGACTTGTTGAGCGTGTCCAGCATTTTACTTCAGTTTCTTAGCGTTTGTTGTTTTAATACCTTCTCTCTGTCCAAGGTCAGGGTCAAGTGCCCTCTGAAGATATTAGTAACAGTACCTCTCATCTCCTGATTGAACATAAGGTTTTGGTATTTTCTCCCCCACAGGACAGTTGGTGGCCATCACAACTGGAACGGGTAGATTCTTGGTTACTGAGCAAACCAGGCATGCGGGGATCAGCACGGGAAATGGTCATGACCATGACAAAAATGGGCAGTGATCATGTTGAAGGGCGGAGGAGGTTGCGGCACCCTATGGCTTTCTCTGTTATTGTGTCCTTGAGGAGGCCAATCAGTCCTCTGGAAAATTGTGCATACCAGATATACCTTGCATTTAATACTTCAGAGCTGTGTTCTGTGTATTAAGCTCTCTGCCTGTCTGTACTTTAGAAGTGATTTATACTTGTTCCCTGTCCCAGGACACACTGTCCAACAATAATGGCACTTGTGACCCTTAGCAACTTCTAGATGGTGGCTAATGAAACAAGGAAAACAACTAAATACTTTGTTAACCACACTTTTTCTGGAAAATGATCGTTACATGTGATGGTCTGTAGCTTCCCTTTGGACTTGGAGGCAATTTGATGTGGCTGGACCGAGGCAGCCAACCTGTCGCTGAGAGCGTGGAAAGTCGGGCCCAGGCAACCGGAGTATGTTGATGTTTGGATGGAGATTTACAGGTGAAGTCTGGAGTTTCCAAATGGCAGAACCTGTTGTTCAGATGGAGATTTGAGCGCCGGGCCAGATTGAAAAAGTCAGGGCGTCGAGGCCTGAGACGTGGTATGGGCCGGTACAGATCACTGCGCCGTGGCGTTTACTCAGCTCTGTCCTGAATTATAGGACTTTCTTGGGGACTTCAGTTCAGAAACACTATCTGCTTGTGGTTACTGTTTGCATGATTTTTGTTCATTGCACATTCGACGGTTTTTTTATGGGTTATTTTATTTTATTTATGAGTTCTTTTTTAATGGGCATGATGTGGTTTTTATTCCCTGCACATTAAGTGTTAGAAAATCTTTTTAAAAATATACGTTTGGGTTCTTTGGTTGCCTGTTGGACAGATCTTAAGGTTGTATAATGTATATATACTTCGATAATAAATGTACTTTGAACTTTGAACTCTGTGCATTGGACTGTGTTTGTAGGTGGGTGGTTGGAAGAGATGGGTCTTATTTTGCTTTTGTTGCTGTGTTTGATTCATTGTGTTCTGTGTTGTTCTGCTGAAGATGGTCATTATGTTGGCACTGGAATGTATGGCGACACTTGTGGACTGCCCCCAGCACATCCCTAGGTCCTGTTGGTTGTAAACAAAAGCGACTATTTCAATGTGTTTCAGTGTACACGTAGTAAATGGATCTGAATCTGAACTATGATATCAAACTTGAAAACTCAGACTGACCAACCTTAACTGCTATTTGAGGGGGAAATACAGGAGGAACTCAACAGTAAGGCGCATCTATTAAGGGAAATATACAGTCAGTATTTTGATTTTGGGGAGGGGAAAAGTTTCGGATACCCTTCAGTTCTTGAGTGAAGAACAGTCTCTTGACATCACCTAATTGACCAAGCTCGGAATTTAAAGCCCTGTTACCTTGTTGTGGACTCCCTTGTGTCCCTAAGAGAGAAAAGTGTTTCCATCCACACTGAACTGTCACATAATATTTTAAAAACCTGGAAGAGATCAACTGTTGTTTTTGTTATATTGTATTCTTTCTATTTATTTAGAGGGTAACACAGTAGTGTAGCAGTTACTGTAACGCTTTACAGTGCCTGCAATCAGGGTTCAATTTCTGCTGCTGTTTGTAAGAAGTTTGTTTATTCTCCCTGTGACCGCGTGGGATTCCTCCTGGTACTCCAGTTTCCTCCCACATTCCAAAGACACACAATTAGAGTTAATGAGTTATAGGCATGCTATGTTGGTGCTGAAAGCATGACAACACTTGTGGGCTGGCTCCAGCACATCTTTGGACTGTGGTCATGGACACACAAGTTTCTATGTTTCAAAGTACATGTGACAAATAAATCTAATCCAATCTAGAGCATGGTATAAGGACCTTCCAGCCCAATAAGCTGTGCTGCCCATTTACGCCCATATGACCAATTAACCTACCAACCTGTACAAATGTGGGAGGAAGCCAGAGCACCTGGAGGAACCCACACAGTAACGGAGAGAATGTACAGACAGCATCGAGAATTGAACCCAGGTGGCTGGTGCTGTAACAGTGTTATGCTAATCGTTATGCTATCATGCTGCCCCTTGTACTTACAGGGAATATATATACAAAGTTTGCACAATCCGTACTGATAATTTAACCTCCTCATCTCCTTTGTCATTCTGCTATATCTCCACTGACACAGATCCCTACTCCCTGCAGTGCTGAACCCTGATCTGATGCAGTTTCTTCAGATGTCTGACCAAGGCATGAGGCACCTGAAGCATCTCTCCTTCCCCTTTGTATTCCAACCTCCTGGAGAGAAAGACCAGTGTTCAATTATTCTTTGTAATTACCTTCTAAGGGGAGATTATACTTGACTGTGATGCTTAATAAAGTGAAGCTGCTAATTACAGTGGGTGGGAGGGGCTGAAACAGTGCCCAGTTTTTATAACACAGCCATTTGCTTTAACTTCTGAGAAGGTCAAGTGGCCCATTGTTTAATGAGAATGCAGCTGATGGTGACCTAACCTCTTATTAACATCCTTAGTTCTAAATAATTTATTAATGCAAACTATAATATTAACAATAGACTTGGTTTTGAGGGAGAGTGAAGGAATGCTACTGATGGGAAAGCTCTTGAGGGCCAGACTTGATGGATTGAATGGCTGCCTCCTGAGTTGTAAGGAAGTATAAGAACATAAGATATAGGAGCAGAATTAGGCCATTTGGCCCATCAATTCTGCTCTGCCATTTCATAATGGCAGATCCATTTCCTTCTCAGCCCTATTCTCCTGCCTTCTCCTCATATCCCTTCATACCTTGACCATTCAAGGATCTGTCAACCTCTGCCTTAAGTATACTCAATTACTTGACCTCCTCAGCCACTTGAGGCAACGAATTCCACCGATTCACCACTCTGGCTAAAAAAATTCCTCCTTATCTCCGTTCTCAATGGACCTACTTCTGTTTTGAGGCTGTGTCCTCTGGCCTTAGACTCCCCATTCATAGGAAACTTCTTCTCCGCATTCGCTCTATTGAGGCCTTTCAGCATTCAATAGGTTTCATTGAAATCACTGCCTGCCATTCTTCTGAACGAACACACCTCATACATTAGCCCTTGCATTCCTGGAATCATTCTCAGGAACCTCCTCTGAACCCTTTCCAATGTCAGTACATCAGGTTGACTGTGTGCGCTGAAGTGTGTTGGACTGACCACACACTGTCTGTACACTGTCCTTAACCCATGCTTTGTTGCAACTTCCACATGAGAAGAAGTTAGATTGAATAATTACACTTTTTTCCTTGGGGTGCATCATAGAGTGGAGAGTGAGAGGATTTGGGAACATCCGTGGATCTCCAGACTGTGTATTGTTAATCATTCTCCCTGTGTCTCTTACAGTCCATGGTACCCTCCACCCTGTTGCCTTTTGGTCAGTGATGGTCGTCTCTTTGCCTCGCAGGCCTCCCAGGTAAGTAGGTAAGTGAGTATGTGTCGTTATTGTGAGGAGGTCCTGTCCTCTAGAACAAGATTTTAGGCAGCACCACAGCTTAGTCAGCTGAGATCTGTACGGGAAAGAAAATGTCTTTTCCTGCTGAAATTTTCAAATATAAAGAATATGAGAGTTAAGAGTAGGGTTAGATTCCTCAGCCCCGTGAGCCTCTCCTTCATTTAACATGTTGATGGTGGGTCTGGTAATAACCTTGACTCCGCATTCCTGTTGTTAGAGCTTAATGCTTTGCGAGGCAAAGTTTCTTTGGAAGTCAAGAATGGGGCATAAAACTTACTGCTTTCAGCCGTTTTATTCAGTGTTGCAAGAACAAAGAATGATCAAAGAAAGAGCTGAGAGAACACAAAGTTGAAGGGATAAAACAGCTGTGGTCATCTTGTACTTAGATGAGAGATAAACAAAATCCTGGTGATAATGATTAACCTATAAAATATTCAAGTGGCGTGACACCCGCTATGGAAATCTAAGAAGCTTCTAGAAAAATACAGAAACAACTGTATCATATTATATGTATATACTGTAGGTCAGTTGTCCCCAACCTCCGAGCCGCGGACTGATACATTACTGCAAAGAATGTAGCGGTACAGTGGTTGCCGGAACGCACCCAGCACATCTTTAAGAAAAAAGCCAAAATAAACAAGCTAGTTAATTAGGTGCCGCCTGGCACGTAAATGGCAGCCCAGATGAGAGGCGACGCAATTGGCAATCACCTCTGATCTGGGCCGACATTTACGTGCCGGGCGGCACCTGATTAATTAGCTTGTTTATTTCGGCTTTTTTCTTAAAGATGTGCTGGGTGCGTTCCGGCCACCGCTGCACCCCTGCATGCTTTGCGGCAGTGTATCGGTCCGCGGCCCAGAGGTTGGGGACCACTGCTGTAGGTTGTTATGTAAAAATGCAAGCAAGCATAGGAATGTTAAACTGTAAGGAAGATACAAGATAACTAATCCTATACCCCAACCCAACACTGTCTACCCAGTACCTATCAAGAATACTGCAATAAGATGGTCCTGGTGAACCATGGTGATTTGTTGTGGGCAGTTTACAAAACTTTTAAATATACTTCGTAACTACTCCCACTGTAATCTGCAGCATGTAACTTCCCTTTAACTAACATAATTTTGAACCGACTTAACGAACTAGTGATTTCATGATCTTCTGAAGGACTCGCTGGACTTAACTCTCAAGCATGCAGGTATAGCACCTTTAAGCGGACCATGGTACACCATGGCTGGAAGAAAGGGGTGAGGGGAAAACTCCAAGCCAGACTGAAATGCCGAGAAATGAAACTCCCTCTACCCAGCATCTTGTTTACAAATGTACAGTTGCTGGAGAACAAGATTAAGGACCTACCAGCAAGATTGCAGTATTGGAGGGAAATGAGGAATTGCTGCATTCTCTGTTTCATGGAGACTAATCTTTCTGGACACGCCAAATGCCTTGGTAAGGCCCGAGGGCTTCTCAGTACACTAGACTGCTAATTCATGGAAGGCAAAAGGTAGACGGCTGTGTTTCAAGATAAACCCTTTGTGGTGTTTTGATGCAGCAGTCTTGTCTAGTTCCCCAACCTGGAACATCTAATGATTAAGTGCTAACTGTTCGACTTACCAAGAGAGTTCTCTTCCATGATCCTAACCATAGTTTGCATACCACCTGAGGCTGACATTAAGCAGGTATTTGATGTATTGAGTACCACCATCACCAAGCAAGAAACAGCCTACCGTAATGCCTTTCAAATCATTGTTGGGGCTTCAATCTGGCTTGTTTGAAGAAATCTCTGTCCAATTATCATCAATATATCACCTGCAGCACCAGGGGTCCCAGTACACTCAACCACTGCAATACTGCAATTAAAAATGCCTACTGATCCATACCTAGACTGCATTTCAGAAAATCTGATCACTTGGATATCCTCCTACCTACATACTGGTGGAAGCTAAAGAGTAAGGCTCCAGAGATAAGGACAACAGAGAGCTAGTTGTAGGAGGCAGAAGAGCTGTTCCAGGTTTGCTGTAAGTTAGCCCATGTTCAAAGACTCATCAGAGGATCTGAACAAATGCACTATGGGTTGTTACAGACTTTATAAAAACAATCAGATGAGTATGACCCCACAAAATCATTCAAAGTCATTGCTCAATCAGAAGCCCTGGATGAACCATGAGATCTGCAATCTGTTTTGGGCCAGATTAGTGGCATTCAGGTTTGGCAACCAAGTAAGATGCAAGAGGTCCAGGTACGATCTCAGGAAAGCCATTTCACGTGTGAAGTGGCAATTGTGACCAAACTTGAATCACTGTAGGATACTCAACAGCTGGGGCAGGGGTTGAATGCTATTACTTCTTATAAGTGAAACCAAGCGGCACAGGTGACAGCAAGGCTTTGTTCCCAGATGAGCTCAATAACTTCTATGCTTGCTTTGACCATCAAAATATGGAGGAACATTCACAAACTCCCAAAGCACCTGATGACCCTGTGATTTCAATTTTTGTGGCTGGCGTGAGAGCATCCTTTAGGAGAGTGAACTCATGGAAAGACCTGTGCTGGTCAACGGGCTGGAACGTTCATCAATATCTTTAACCTCTCACACTGGCAGTCTGAAGTACCCACCTGTTTTAAGCAGGATTCAATTTTACTATTGCCTAAGAACATGGTAACCGGCCTCTGACTATCATCTAGTAGCACTTAAATCCACCGTGATGAAGTGCTTTAAGAAGCTGATGATGAAATACGTCGAATCCTGCCTGAAAAGTGACTTGGATCTAGTCCAGTTTGCCTATGGTCACGACAAGTTTATAACAGATGCCATTTCATTGACTCTTCATTCAAATGTGGAACATCTGCACTGCAAAGAGGCATACATCAGAATGCTCCTTATTGACTACAGCAATAGTAACATCCCTTAGTCAATAAGCTTAAAGACCTTGGCTTCAATACCTCCTTGTGCAACTGAATCTTCAATTTTCTCACTTGCACACCCCAGTCAATTTGGATTGGCAACAACATCTCCTTCAGAACTTCTGTCAGCACAGATACTCCACAAGGCTGTGTGCTTTGCTCCCTGCTCTACTCGCTTTACACTTATGACTGTGTGGCTAAGCACAACTCCAATGCTGTATTTAAGTTTGCTGATGAAACTACTGTCATTGGATGAATCAGCATATAGGAGGGAGATTGATCATCTGGCTGAGTGGTGCCACAATAATGACCTCTCACTCAATATCAGCAAGACCAAGGAGTTAATTATTGACTTCAGGAGGAGGAGTTCTTTTTTTACTTATTATCAAAGCATGTATCCATATACAACTGTGAAATTTATCTTCTCCAGATAACCACAAAACAAAGAACATGGAGGTTGTTCTGATAGTAACAGCAAATGTGCTACACACACACACACACCCATCCTGATCATCAACCCCCAAAACTCCCCTCCCCCTGCACAAAACAGAACAGGAACATTGACCCTTCCCCCTCCCAAAAAAAGACCCCTCCTCCTCACAACAAAACTAACAGAACATCGATCCCCAAGCACCCTCCCCTCGCACAACAAAACAGAAAAAGAACTGGTGATAAAAAAAAACACAATATAAAAACCATAAGTCTGAAAGGGTCCACAGTCCATCTTCCTCATCGGGGGATCAGAGGTGGAGAGGTTCAGCAACTTTAGATTCCTCAGTGTTATCATTTCAGAGAATATGTCCTGGCTGTAGCACTTAAGTGCCATTACAAAGAAGGCACTACAGCCTCTCTACTTCCTTAGAAGTTTTCAAAAATTCAGCATGACATCTAAAACTTTGACAAACCATGTGTGGTGAAGAGTATATTGACTAGTTGCATCACGGCCTGTTATGGAAACACCAATGCCCTTGAGTAGAAATTCTTACAAAAAGTAGTGGATACAGGCCATTACATCACAGGTAAAGCCCTCCCCATCACTGAGCATATCTATATAGAAAGTTGTTGCAGGAAATCAGCATCCATCATCAGGGACATCCACCATCCAGCCCATGCTCTCTTCCTGGTGCTGCCATCTGGAGAAGGTGCCACAGAACCCACACCGCCAGGTTCAGGAACAGTTATTACCCCTCAACCATCAGGCTTGAACCAGAAGGGAAATAACCTCATTCAACTTCACTCACCCCAATACTGAGCTGTTCCCACAGCCTACTAACTCACTTTTAAGGACTCTTCATCTCAAGTTCTTGATATTTATTGCTCATTTATTTTCATTTTATTTCTTTTTTTCATTTTGTAATGCATTTTGTTGTCTTTTGCACATTGGACATGGCTGTCATTCTTTGATTTCCTTGTGTTTCTTGTATGTATTATGAATGCCTGCAAGAAAATGAATCTCGGGATTGTATAAGGTAACAAATATGTACTTTGATAATAAATTTACTTTGAACTTTGAATCAGTCTAACTTTCCTACAAATTATTCATATCCCATTTCTACAATCCTTTGAGGAGTTTCAAAGACTCTCAACCCTTTGAGAGGAAAATTTTGACTTCATCTTTGAATTAAATAGGTGAACCCATATCTTAAAAACAGTGACCATAGTTCTAGATTCTCTCAGAAGGGGAAACATACTCTCTACATTCAACCTGTTGAGACTCTCAGGGTCTCATTTATTTCTGACACCAGTGGATGGAAGCCCAGCTGTCCAGCCTTCCCTCATAAGAACAACCCACCATTCCAGGTATCTGTCTAATAAATTCTCTCTGAACTGCTTCCAGTGCACTAACATCTTGCCAACAAGAGAAAGGTTCTTTCACTGTTGGCCGGTCAACATCTTATACATGTTACCTGCTTATATCATGGCTCCACAATAACATGAAGAAAAGTGTGTAGGACCAGGCCATTCAATGATCCCTTGCTTCTGTTTATATGGCACCTACTCAATAGTTGTGAAATGTTCCAAAGCACTTTACACCATTGTTACCTGTGGATGGAGGACTGCGTTTGCGCAGAGGTGGGAAGGAGGAACAGGTCTTGCTTTCCTGCTGTTGTTTAGTTGCTTGCTGTGTTCTGCATTGTTCTGCTGAGTATTGTGGGCATGCTATGATGGTGCCAGAATGTGTGGCAACATTTGTGGGCTGTCCCTAGCACAGCCTTGAGTGTGTGGCTTGTTAATGCAAATGATGTGTTTCACAGAGGCAAGTGATTCTGCAGATGCTGGAAATCTTGATCAACACACACAAGATGGTGGAGGAATTCAGCAGCTCAGGCAGCATCTATGGAGAGGTTTAAACTCAATATTTCAGGCTGAAACAAAGATAAGTAAATCTGAATCATGGGAAGTATAACACTGGGACATAATCTAATGCTTGGTCAAAGAGAATCTAAAGCACGAAAGAGAGACTGAGATTTAGGGAGGTAGTCCTGAACTTGGGATTCACAATCAGCAATAGTGAACTGTTAGAGAGTAGTCCAGTTTACGATGGCGCTGATGAAGCACGGCGATGACCTATTGGCAGCAAAATCAACTATTAACTAGTTTATTAATCACACTTTCTCTGGACAACGATTTCTGTAATCAATAGCCTGTAACTTCCCTTTTGGAGTCGTGTTTTTGAACTGCATGTATGGCTTGACATTTTGACAGTGTGGACTGAATTCTCAAAGGTGCAAGACAGTTGCAGCATGACATTTACGTGCTGAATCGAGGTGGTAGACCCCAGGTCCAAGCGCAGGGAATGAGCTAATGTTTGGCTGCTGCAGTAGTCTTGAAGGCAATTCAAAGTGGCAGAACTGAGGCAAGGCAGAGTTAAGGCGGTGAGGCCTGGGCCCGAGTGTGAGGCACAAGCCAAGGTTTGACCAATTTAAATGCTGGGCCAAATTGAAAAGGTCAGTTATGGGCGGAATTGAAGCAGTAGGTCCTGGGCTCGAGAGCGTACTGGAGCAGCAGGGCCCAGGTCCAAGAGCGAGGAACAACCCACTGTTTTGCTGACTTAAGCACCGAGCCAGATTGAAAAGGTCAGGGTGTTGGGGCTGTAGGTGAGGGATGGGCTGGTGTTCAGATTGCTTCTCCGTGAGGTTTGCTCAACTCTGTGCTGAACTGAAGCTGTGGCCTGCAGTTAATGGGCTCCTGGATCGATTGTAACTGGCGTAGTTGATTTGGACTCACTTTCCTGAACTTCAATTCTGAATGTTATTTGCATAATTTATTGTTTGTACAATTTGTTTTCTGTACATTGGGTGTTTGACAATCTTTCTTTAATGGGCTCTTTTGGGTTTCCTTGTTTTATAGTTGCCTATAATGAGACCAATCTCAATGTTATATATAGTGTTAATATTTGATAATAAATGTACTTTGAACTTTGGTCCGGTTGCCAGAGCTGGATAAACACGTGTTGGGGAGCTGTATTTCGGGTGGGTTACCAAAATAGGGAAGTGGTCAAAAAGGAAAGGGAGGGTGGAGAGGCTCAGAAGTGTAAGAGCAACAGGCAGGATCATAGGAAATGGGGGAGGTGATGGGGGGTTGAAGAAGAACAAGGAATGGTGGAGAGAACATGGAGAGGGACAGCCGGAGGAGGGAGGGAAAGCAGGCTGGAGGAGGATGCAGAGGGCAGCAGGGAGAAGGGGGAGGGAGGTCAGGGGATGCAGTGGCATGGAGGGAGGGAGAGAAAGCTGGAGGAGGGTGAAGAGGAAGGGAGAGAGGAAGAGCATTCAGAGGGAGAAAGGAGAGGGTTTTAAGAGAGAGAGGGGCGGCTAGAGGAGAGAGGAGGAGGGTGCAAATAGAGGGAGGACTGGAGGAGGAAGATGATGTGTAGATAATAGCAAGAGAAATTCTGTAGATGCTGGAAATCCAAGCAGCACACAAAATGCTGGAGGAACTCAGCACACCAGGCAGGATCTATGGAAATGAATAAACTATCGATATTTCAGGATGATTCCTGGTGAAAGGTCTCAGTCCAAAACATTGTCTGTTTATTCATTTCTGTAAGTGCTGCCTGACCTATTGAGTTCTTCCAGCAATTTACGTGTGTTGCTTTAGATAATAAGCAGGTTTTTTTGCTCTGTGGGTTGCTAATTGAATACAAGGTAGTTTAGGAGGTGCTTGTAGATGGAAGGTTGGTTTCAGCTTTATGCTGACTTGCTGTGACCAAAAGATTCTGCTGTGAGTGTGGGTTACAGTGGGGTTGTCAGTCAGCTTGTACTAGTGCCTCTGCTTTGTTGTAGTTGGTGATTGTGTAAGTTTTTGGGTGAGAGGTCACAGCTTGCCAGAGCTGCACTTAGCACTGAATCGTGGTGCTAGAATGTAGGGCAGAGGTTACAGCAGCTGTACCTTGAACAAGGGAGGATTGGGGACTGGGTGGTGGATGGGGAGGAGGAGAGACGGGGCAATGGGTGGAGAAGTGTGGAGACGGCATTGAACAGGAAGGAGTGGACAGGGTGATGGTTGGGGAGAGTACTGCAAGAAAGGCAAAGGAGAATTAGGAAAGAGGGGTGAATGGAAAGGGGGAGGGGGGAAATGAAGAATGGAGAGAGGAAAGAGTGAGGAAGAGGTGGAGTGGAGGGGAGGAAGTATAATTATAAGGTGATTGCGGGAAAGTATGGGGGATGTTAGAGGTTTTTTTTAAACAGAGTGATGGGTGCATGGCATGCCCTGCTAAGGGTGGTGGCAGAGGCAAATACATGGGTATTTAACAGATTCTTAAGACAGGCACATGGATGAAGGGAAAATAGAGGGCTATGTGGGAAGGAATGGTTAGATTGATCTTGGAGTAGGTTTAAAAGGCTAGCACAATTTTGTGGGCTGAAAGTCTGTACTGTGTTATATTCTATCAGACCTGATCACTCAGTCAATCATGTGGCAGCAGTTCAATGCTTGAAAGCATGCAGACATGCTCAAGAAGTTGTTGTTTTTCTGAGCAAACATCAGAATGAGGAAGAAATGTGATCTAAGTGACCTTGACCATGGAATGATTATTGGTGTCAGACAGCGTGATTTGAGTACCTCAGAAACTGCTGATCTCCTGGGATTTTCACACACAACAGTCTCAAGGGTTCACAGAGATTGGTGCGAAAAGCAAAAAAAAAAATCCAGTAAACTGCAGTTCTATGGGCAAAAACACCATTTTAAAGAAAGAGGTCATAGGAAGTTGGCCAGACTCCTTCAAGCTGACAGAAAGGCGACTAACTCAAATAACTATACATTACAGCAGTGGTATGCATAAGGACATTTCTGAACGGACGACATATTAAACCATGAATTGGAATACAGAAATACACTCAGTGGCCTCTGTATGAGGTACCTCCCGTCCTGGCAGTTCTGGACAATGTTTCTCAACCTCTGCATGCCACCTTGGCTGAACAGTGGAGTACTTCTAGTAATAGGCTAAGACAACTGCACTGCTCCAAAAAGCGCTGTATGAGGTCATTTTTACCCTTGGCCATTAGGCTCTATAATGAGTCAAACTATAGCTGGAGTCTTGTTAGACTGTTTGAGATACCTTATTTTTTTATTCTTTCTCTTTTAATATTTGTATATCTGCACTTGTAATGCTACTGCAATGCTGTAATTTTCTTTGTGATCAATAAAATATCTATCTACCTATATTCTAAGGTTTTTTATATTTCTACCCCGGGGAAAAAGACTGATCATTTACCCTATTTTTGATACGTTTTATCTGAGATACAGCAGAGTAATAGGCCTTCCAGGTCCAACAAGATTGTGCTGCCCAATTTTACCCGTGTGACTAATTGATCTACTCACCTACATGTCTTTGGGATGTGGGAAGAATTTTACCCATGTGACTAATTGATCTACTGACCTGCATGTCTTTAGGATGTGGGAAGAAACGGGAATACCCAGAAGAAATCCCCACAGTCACGGGGAGGAACTACAAACCGTTACAGACACTGGCGGAATTGAACCTGGGTCACAGGCGCTGTAATCAAAGTTCAAATTAAATTTATTATCAAAATGCATATAGGTCAACATATACAACCCTGAAATTCTTTTTCTTGCAAGCATACACAGTATGCCCAAGAAACATAACAGAATCAATGAAATACCACACCCGACAGGACAAACAATCAACAAATGTGTAAAAGATAAGAAATTGTGCAAATACAAAAATAAAAAAAAAATAAGTAAGCAATAAATATCGAGAACATGAGATGAAGAGGGGGAGAAGCCAGAGGGTGGTAATAAGTAGATGGATGCTTCTCTGACTGGAGGCCTGTGAGTAGTGGAGTGCCGCAGTGATCAGTGCTAGGTCTGTTGTTGTTTGTCATCTAGATCAATGACCTGGATGATAATGTGGTCAACTGGATCAGCAAATTTGCAGATCACACCAATATTGGTGTACTAGACAGAGACGAAACTATCATGGCTTGCAGCTGGAAAAATGGGCTGAAAAATGACAGATGGAATTTAATGGGGACAAGTGCGAGGTGTTGCACATCGATAGGACCAACTGAGTAGCTCTTAGTGAATAGTAGGACATTGAGGAGTTCAGGAGAGCAAAGGGATCTGGGAATATAGATCCATAATTCATTCAAAGTGGCATCACAGTGGATAGGGTTGTACAGAAAGCTTTTGGCACATTGGCCTTCATAAATCAAAGTATTGAGTACAGGAGATGGGATTTTATGTTGCAGTTGTATAAGATATTGGTGAGGCCTAGTTTAGAGTTTTGAGTGCAGTTTTGGTTACCTACCTATAGGAAAGATGTAAATAAGGTTGAAAGAGAACAGAGAACATTTACAAGAATGTCGCTGGGTCTGAACGACCTGAGTTATAGGGAAAGATTGAATAGGTTAGGACTTTATTCCTTGGGACATAAAGATTGTGTGGAGATTTAAAAATTACAAAATCATGAGGGGTATAGATAGGGTAAATGCAAGCAGGCTTTTTCCACTGAGGTTGGGTGGGACTACAACTGGAGGTCATGGGTTAAGGGTGAAAGGTGGAAAGTTTAAGGGGAATATGAGTGGAAACTTCACTCAGAGGATCATGAGTGTGGAATGAACTGCCAGCGCAAGTGGTACATGTGAGCTCAATTTCAACCTGAATAAGAAATTTGGATAGATACTGTATATGGATGATAGGGGTATTGAGGGCTTTAGTCCAGTTGCAGGTTAATGGGAATAGACTGTATAATGGTTCGTCATGTACTAGATGGATTGTGAGGCCACCTACTCTCTCCATTCCCCACCTCCCGGCTAGGTCACCTGCTTCATTGTGTTTCACTTTTTGTTTTTACTTCAGGCTGTCCTGGAGAAATCAGCCACTGCTTTCACAGCAACCACATCTACAGTGGACAAGAGGATGGTAGCCATGGTATGTCAGCTGGTGTTGTCTGTATGCAGCTGGTGAAACAGCCAGATGTAGCTCTGTATTTAAATGGTTGGAAATTGTGAGGGTGTTAAAGATTAGACAAAGATCAGCTTTATTTGTCACCTATACTGTACATCAAAATGTACAGTGAAATGCATTGTTTGTGTCAATGACCAACACAGTCTGAAGATTTGCTGAGGGCATCTTGCAAGTCACACTGTGCTTCCAATGCTAACATAGCATGCCCACAACTTACTGACCCTAAACCAAATGTCTTCGGAATATGGGAGGGAACTGGAGCACCCAGTGGAAACCTGCATAGTTACAGGGTGAATGTTTAAACTCCAGATTACATAGGGAATTGAACCCGGTGGGTATTTAACTGCTGTGCTGCCCCCAGTGGTAGACTGGGACTACTGCTGGAAAGGTACCTGTGTTCTGTGCTGAGGGCTCCTCCTCTGTGCATGTGTTCTAGTCCACAGGCTTTGGCCATAACTGGTCATTGTTGCCTGAGACTGCCCCAGCATAACTGTGTCAGAGAGTCAGAAAGAGAGACAGACACTTCAAGGAAGAAGGCCTTTTGACCCACTACTCACACCAACACCAACTTCACTAATTCCTTTTTTTATCTCCCCATCTTCCCAACAACCCCACTTCCACACCCTCAGCCCAGAATCTACCATTCTCAAGTGCACTGGAGTAATTTACTGACACCAATTAATGTACCAACCCTTTTTTAACTTTATAACACAAAAAGATGTCATTTGGCATATTGGATCTGTACTTGAACAGTACAGTCCAATCACATAAACCTCCCGCCACCCAACCAAATTTCACGGCGCAGTTATACTGCAGCAAGCACAATTACTTTACAGCATCAGCAATCACCGACTGGGGTTCAGTTCCTGCTGCTGTCTGAAAGGAGTTGGTAGTTCTCCCAGTAACTGGGTTTCCTCCAGCTGCTCCAGTTTCCAAAGATGTATAGGTTAGGGTTAGTGAGTTGTGGACATGATATGCTGGCACCGGAAATGTGGCGGCACTTGTTGCTGCCCCCAGCACATGTTTGATTTAGTGCAAATGATACATTTTACTATGTTTTGATGCACATGTGATAAATAAATCTGATCATTATCTTTAAATTTCCCTGTCTACCTGCCATTTCTTCTTCCACACCTGTCTACTTCCCTCCGTAGGTTAAAGGCCCTCAACAAGCAGAGTTGAAATGTAAATCAGAATACTCTGTCTGATCTTGAAGGAGCTGTAGAAGAGAGAGTGCATTAAATTGTAGTACTGTCACAGGGAGAGTGAAGGGAGCCCTGCACAGTCAGAGGAGTGGTGCTGAGGTGACAGGGGTATGGGGGTACAGTAGTCCAGAGAGCACTTGCTGCACTGTAGGAAGTGTGGTATCAAGAGAAAACCATATTTAGAACATAGAACGTCGAACACTGCAGTACAGTACAGGCCCTTTGGCCCACAACGTGTCCCAACCTTTTAACCAAGATCAGTTTAAACTTTCCTTCTGTTGTAGCTCTTCATTTGTTTAGTTAATCGTTCATGTGCCTGTCTCTTAAATGTCCCTAATGTATCTGTCTCTACCGTCATCACTGATAGGGAGTTCCATGCACTCACCATTCTCTGTGTTTGAAAAAAAGTACTTCTGACAATCCTCTCCATTCTTTCCTTCAATCCCCATGGGAAGTCTCTGGCTTCTACTCTATTTTATGCCTCATATGATCTTGTATATCTCTGTCTAGTCACCTCTCATCCTCCTTCGCTCCAGAGAGGACAACCTTTCTAGCCCTGTCAACCTTTCCTCATGAGATATGCCCTCTCATCCAGGCAGCTAATTCCTCAGCATTTGGGCAGAGTGGATGTTGACTGTAAGGTTGGCTTTTTCAGGCCTTGGATTCTGGAGCCAAGGGGTAAATATGACTTAATTTCCTGTGTGTGTGTGTCTGTCTGTCTGTCTGTGCCTGTAGTGTCTGTGTAGAGTTGTCCTCAGTAAAACATCATTCACTAAAAAGTAGATTATCTGTCTATAGTCATCATGCTGTTTGTGGGATCTTTCTGTGCATGGGCACCACTACATTTTTATCTGCATCATAGCAACCGACACTGCAAACGAGGACTTTATGAGTTGTGAAGTGCTGAGGAGCTGGTACAAAAGGCAACACAGAAATAGAAGCGTCTGCTTCTCTGCAATTTTCAGTGGCCATTTTTGTGAGACATAGGAGTGGAATTTGACAATTTGGCCCATTGAGTCTGTTTCACCATTCATCCATGGTTTATGCTGTCCTGCTGGAAGTGTTTATTGAGCAGCTGATACTTCTTACAGTGAACCAATCTCCCGATACATGTCACCGTGACCCTGACCCAGGGTCTGTCTGCCCAACCAATAGGCCTGAAAGTTTGCCTTGCACATATGGAACCAGATGATATAGCTGGAGTTAGGGGAGTGGTGGGGACAAGCCTTGCCAAGGCAGGGGGGGTATAGGTGACATGACGCAGAAAGATTTCTGGAACAACTCCAGGGATCAGAGATGAGGGATTGCAGATACAGGTTTAGACTGGTGTTACACCCAGTCTAACCATATAGCTGGGGCAGCATGGCAGTGCTGGCTGTGAGATCAGCGTTCGATTCCCACCTCTGTCTGTAATGAGTTGGTGCATTCATGTAGGAATCCTATGGGTGCTTCATCGTCTTCGCATATTCCTAAAATGGATAGATTAGTTGTGGGCATGCTATGTTGGCACCAAAAGCATGATGACACTTGTGAGCTGCCCCCAGCACACCCCAAGACTGCGTTGGTCATTCATGTAATTGAAGCATTTCACTGTATGTTTTGAATGTACATGTAACAATTTAAAGCTAATCTTTTCTACACGTGTTGAGAGGTCGGGGTGGTGTGATAGTAATAGTTTTTTTTCCCTTCACAGGAATCCAAGTCATTCGCTGTGAACATGTTCCGAGGTTTGATCCAAACGGAGCAAGTTTTTCCCTTCCCCTCAGGTATTCATACAGTTTCCTTTGACTGTGGGGTGTTGCCTGCGCTTCTAGGATCTGTTTGTAACCAAAAAATGTGAGCAAAAATCATCTGCTGATCACTGAACTATAAACATCCTCCATTTCCACCAGAGAATATCAATCAAACATAAAACTCTACAACACAGTACAGACCCTCTGGCCCACAATGTTGTGCCTACTTTATAACCTACTCTAAGATG
This sequence comes from Mobula birostris, assembly GCF_030028105.1. Lineage (NCBI taxonomy): Eukaryota > Metazoa > Chordata > Chondrichthyes > Myliobatiformes > Myliobatidae > Mobula > Mobula birostris. Next base: position 100,585,801 of record NC_092374.1, read on the forward strand.
AATCTAATCCTTCCCTCCTACACTACCCTCCAATTCTCTGTTGTCCATGTGCCTATCTAAGAGTTTCTTAAATGTCCCCAATGTATCTACTTCTACCTCCACCCCTGGCAGGGAGTTTCATGCATGCACCACTCTCTGTGTTTATAAAAAAACACTACCTCTGACATCCCTCCTATACTGTCCCTCGTATAAACCATCTCAACCCTGGGGGGGGGGGAGTCTCTGGCTATCTACTTAATCTGTGCCTCTTATTATGTAGGCCTCTATCAAGACACTTCTCATCCTCCTTCATTCCAGAGAGAAAAGGCCTAGTACACTCAGTCTTTCCGGGTAGCGTCCTGGTAAATCTCTGCACCCTCTCTAAGGCCTCCACATCCTTCCTATAATGAGGCAACCAAAACTGAGCACAATACTTCAAGTGCTGTCTAACCAGTGTTTTGTAGAGCTGCAACATTACCTCATGGCTCTTGAACTCTTGATTACTTAAAGCCAACACACCATGCATCTTCCTAACCACCTAAGAATGAATGCAGCAACTTTGTGGGATCTATGGATATGGACCCCAACATACATTGTCAACAGCTCCCTGAACACCTGGAGCCAAATTGCTTTAGGGAGTTTCCCACAAGAAGGGACTTTCTCAGATTAAGAACACCAGGATGTTGCAGAGTGCTGTAGGTCATGATCATGGTAATGGCAAAGAGTGAGAATGGGAAGAGATTCAGGAAAGGATTTTTATTATAGAGGTAGTAGAGCAAAATAATAACAGTCGTCTGTTTCGGAGGTTCATGACCAGTGATGTTCCACAGGGATTGGTGCTGGGACGTCTATTATTTCTGATAAACTGTACTTACAAATGACTTAGTCAAAAATGTAGGGTAGCCAGCAGGCCTCATACCCCAGTAAATTTACAGATGACGCAATAATTGATGGAGCGGTGGGCATTTAAGAAGGTCATCAGTGGTAGGTTATCCGTCATTTCTGATGATAACAGCTTTATGCTGTACTTTGAGAACTGCACAAAGAAATACGTGCAGTAGAATTTTTCAAGTGGAAATCCACTACACTGGGGCAGTTCCACTCTCTCAACATCAGTGGTTTGGGTCCAGTGGTATGAATAGTTGTCACAACTGGGGTCTTCCATGGTGGCAGTGGATGACTTCTTCCGTGCTTTGTCATGCCCTTTTCTCTCCATGAAGCATTGCAGAACTGCCTTCCTGGCCTTTGGATCTCATTACCCAGGTGGCTGGAACTGACTTTGTATGCTCAGACAGGCATGTCCATGTCTCACTGGGGTATGAGGCCCGCTGGCTACCCTCACCTGGTTTAGGCCACCTGTCAAAGCTGTGTACCAGGATATGGCTGCTGTCACATGCAAACCTCTACCTGGAGCCAGAGTGAGAACTGAAGGTCTGGTGGGGACCATAGGTAAGTGGGTTGCCCCAGAATGGACAGGGTAAGCCCCCTCAGGTGCTACTCCTCCCTGAACACCCCATACATGCCAGTTGAAGGTACAATAATACAGTAAAATAATAACAGTCTGCAACCAGTGGTGTTTCATAGGGATCGGTGCTGGTCCTCTGTTATTGATGATATACACTCAGAGGCCACTTTATTAGGTACACCTGTACACCTCATTAATGTAAATATCTAATCAGCCAATTATGAAGCAGCAACTCACTGCATAAAAGCATACAGACATGTTGTAGTTCGGACGAAACATCAGAATTGGGAATATGTGATATAAGTGACTTTGACCGTGGAATGATTTTTGGTGTCATACAGGGTGGTTTGAGTATCTCAGAAATTGCTGATCTCCTGGGATTTTCACAATCAACAGTCTCTAGAGTTTGCAGAGCATGGTGTGGAAAAACAAAAAAAAAAAATCCAGTGAGTGGCAGTTCTGTGAGGGAAAACACATTGTTTATGAGAGAGGTCAGACTGACTTAAGCTGCTGGGAAGGCGGCAGTAACTCACATAACCACACATTACAACAGTGATGTGGAGAAGAGCATCTCTGAATGTACAACGTAATTGAACCTTGAAGTGGATGGGCTACAGCAGCAGATGATCACACCAGCTTCCACTGCTGTACCTCATAAAGTGGCCATAGAGTTGGTTGGTCAGTAAATTTGCAGACAACACAGTAATTGGTGGAGAGGCAGACAGTGAAGATGGTCATCAGAGGATTTTGCAGGGAAATGTTAGATGGAGTCTCATCAGGGTAAGTGTGGAGTGTTGTACTCTTAAGAGATCAAATGTATGGGGAAAATACATAGTTATTGGCAGGACTCTGAGCATCAGGGTGACAATGAAAGTGGCAATGGGAATAGATAGAGTGATAAAGCTGTGTGGTATGCTTGCCTTCATTGCTGAAGGCACAATATATAAGAATCAGAAAGTCACGTTACAGCTATATGTAATGCCCTGGTAAAAAATTTACTGCTAATACTGTAGAGTATCTCATGTACTGGTTTTCTATAGAAGCAGTGTGTTCTGCTGGGAGTGTTTAGGTTACTGTTAAAGATAAGGGATGCATAGGAATGTTGTGTCATCCAATCGGGATAGTGGAATTGGGAGAAGGTTCTAGAGAATGCTGGAGGAGAAGTTTTGTGAAGGACACTGAGGTGGGTCAAGGCCTTTTTTTCCGGCAGGAGATGGAGAGAGAAGAAGCTTGAAGGAACTGGCTTGTAGGATTTGATCCATGGGAGTGCGTGATCCGAGGGGGAGTTCTGCTGGTGATCAGTGGATATGGAGCTGGCGCCATGAGTACATCAGACACATCGGCTTTTGGAAGATTTGAGCTCCCCCAACCTGTACTCATTTGTCTTCTTTAATTATGATGGGCTATTTAGCTTTTTTTCTTTTCTTTAATAACTGTTTGGTTAAGTTAACATTCATAAATATACTTTATAACTGTATGCATTGTACGGTCTGCTATTCTTTGCTGATTGACAATTGCATAGAGGCAGAATATACACGGTGTTCACATGGATCGGAGTTCAGGTGGGTGAGATATCCCAACCTCCCAGGTTTGGTGGGACCCAAGTTATTCCTACACTGCTGAGTCCTGTGGCTGTTAGCGAGGGTCTAATCAGCTGATCTCTGGAGGTGCCTAGTCAGAAAGGGTTTTGTTGTGGGAGCTCATCTGGAATTGAATTCGTTGAATATGTGCTCTAAGAATTAAGTGGTTTTGTATTAAACCTGTGGTAAACTATTGTCTGGGAAAGTGATTGAGATACATGGTTACGGACGACACAGGGATTAAGTGTTGGTGGGATTCAAAGAGATTCCCGTAACGAATGCTTGTGTTCTGAGTGGTGTGGATATCCGCAGCACAGATGTATTGTTGATTAGGGTTTTAAGTACTGTTAAAGTATCAGGGAAAGTTACAATCATGGAACGGCAGTTTGATCAAATGGCGGGGAAAGATGTCGTTTTAGTTCAGACTAGCAATGACATGAGAGGAGTGGATCTGCCTGGTACCATTGGGGTCCCGGGAGAGGTGGGGCTGTGAGCCATCCATACTCTCAGAGGAGAGGGGAAGTGTAGGTAAGGGTGCTGAATTGGAAACCAAGTTTCCCGTAGCTGAGAGTAGAGACTTTAAAGACAAGTTGCTCTTGTTTCTGCGGAGCGAGGGAAAGGAGTGGTCTGATGTGAAAGGTCTAATGAGTCCTGTAGCGAGGGATGAAAATTCTGAGTTGGTATCAGCAATTATGTTCCTGGTGGATAAATGGCAAAGTGCACCAGCAGGGAGTGAAAGGTATTGTAGGCTGAGAATGTTCTCGGGAGTGAAGCCCACCACCAAGTAGGAGGAGGAATATGAGACTTGGGCAGAGTAGACATCGCAGGTGCTGGATGAGTGCTCTGATAATGAGAATAGACATCGACTGGTGGAGAGTCTAAAAGCTCCGGCTGGTCCTTGAGGGCAGAGAACCAGTTTGCTACTTCCGTAGGCTATATGGAAGCATTAGAAAACGTTTTCAGCATGATGGGAAGCCCAGTGGAGTTTATGACAGGGTTTAGGAGCATGTCCAGGAGAAAGGGGAGAAACTTTCTGCCTACATTTTTCAGCTAGAGAGACAGCTGCTCTGCTTGCGGCATAAAGAAGCCATTCTACTGGCTGATGTGAATCATTTAAGGATGGACCAAGTGGTGACGGGGCGAACAGTCCATGATGTGATTGCTCTAAGCCTCTGAATGTCTTGTAAGTCGCACCCTCCTCCCTCATTTGTTGAACTGATCAGAGAGGCAAGAGAGGAGGAAAACACGATGGAGGAGCAAGAGACCTCCATCAGCAGGGCACAGTCCTCGGTAGTAGCCCCTGTGGCTGAGGTGACCCCTGATGTCCCACAAATGGGGGTTTTACAGGATTTCGTGAGCTGGGGTATCTCAGTTGATATCAGCTGGTGCTGCCAGCAAGCATGAGAAATCCGATAGGGAGCCGGACCCACTAATGGGACATACTAAGCAGTGGGCTGCTATTGAACGGGGTCCTTTGAAAAGGGGAGCAACCAGTATTGTCTGTTATAACTGTGGTGAGGATGGGCATTTTAAGCGAGAGTGTGAGGGATGGAAACATTTTTGGAAAGTGAACCAACTGTTACTTAAACAGGGTAAGTCAGGAAATCTCGGGGAGACCCAATGAGGGAACAGCCTGATGTCTCGGGGGAACATATTCCCACCGATGTATCAAGGAAAACACTACAGCACAAAACACTATTCCTGAAGGCTTAACAGGGCTAAGCTCCAGTGTATCCCTGCAGGGTATTTATGCTAGAGTCATATGTAACATGGGTACTCAGGTTACTCTGCTGTTTGGATCCTTCTACAACCGGCATTTGATGCACTTACCATTGATGCCACTCAGTGCCCTAGAGCTCTGGTATTGATGACTACCCGTATAATGGTTACTTGTTGTTGAAGCTGGAGTTTTCAGAGGCAGATGTGGGAGTAGCTGAAGCCCTTGATACTTTAGTTTTGGTCTGTCTGGACCCAATCGAGAAAGGTAAAGCTTCAATTCTTGTTTGAACAAATACTCCTGTTGTGAGGAGGCTAGTGGAAGCCTGCAACAAGAAAATTGGAGTGAGCTTTCTGAAAGCCTTGTCCATTTGCTGGATGTTCAGAGCTGTTTTTGGGAAAGTGCAAGCCCATCCTAGGCTGGATGTGAACACAAATGAGGAACTGTGTGATACACCTAGTCTAAACCTGTCTTGTTACAGCCTGGGGAAGTAGATTGAGTGACGGGAAACCCTAATTTTCCGGAATGTCTGATGCCGAGGCCCTCCTGGTGTATACTCTAGAAGACCACAAAGAGGAGTCATGCTTACCTGCTGGAGTATTGCTGAGGCTCGAACTGCATCGGTTGTATAGGTAAACAGGATGACAGTGTTCGTCAGGAGCACCTCGGAGAGGGAGGTCACCCTTAGGTGGGGAATGCCGATAGCACATCCTTTTCCGGTGACTGTAATGTCTGATTTTTTTGCGAGGAAAGAAGGACAGAGGCCATCTCCTGAATCAGGAAAAGAATTTGGGACTACTAGGGAAGTATAAGTTGGCTGACCACTGGGTGGCTATGCCTTGCACAGTGGAGAGTTGGATGCAGACGGGTGAAGACGGGAATGGGCCTATCAAAATTCTCTATCGGAACCATCGTTTACCTCTAGGACAAGAAGTACGTGTTGACCCAGAGCCTGACATGGACCCTACAGCTAATAAGAAGATTCTTCACCAAAGTGGGAGATCACAAAGACAATCAGTGGAGAGACCTGCAGGGGACCTAACCACAGAATGTTCTGTGGATTCGGAGGATGAGGATATGGGGATGTGGTATATGTTACCTTATGCAAACTCCTCAATAATTGATGAAGAGATCCCCGAACCTCCCCACGCTGATGCGGATGGTGTGGTGGTGGGGGGAGGGGGGCTAGTAGTGGACAGGCAGGCTTGCAGCTGGACAATGAAAGGAAACTGGGCTCCGAAGTAACTGGAAGAAGCTGAGCTCAGTCAAATGACAGGGGGACCTGAGATGCCGGAAGGCATGAGTACTGGACAGAAGGAGGCCTCTCCAAGTGGACCCGAAAGCTCCCAAGGAGTGTCTGAGAATGAAGAAGTAGATGATGGGATAAGGCGGTCTCAAAGAGCCAGGAAACCCCCCGACAAGCTGGCCTATGACACACCTGGGGAACAGAGTGTTGTACCTGTCCCCCTTGTGAGATATGTCACTGCCATTTACAAATGGATTGGAGATTCTGACATCATGAAATTCCTTTGAGAACTGTGTTATTAACGAAGGGTTGATAAATTTCACAGCCATGAGGACATGACTATTTTTGGTGTGGAGGGGTAAGTTAGTGTAACACCCTGGTAAAGATTTTACTGCTAATGTTGTACGGTATTTCATGTAATGGTTGTTTTGTAGAAGCAGTGTGTTCTGCTGGTAGTGTTTGGGTTGCCGTTAAAGATGAGGGGTTGTGATGTTCGTGCTTCAGAATATCGTGTCATCCAATCAGGATGGTGGAACTGGGAAAAGGTTCCAGAGAACGCTGGGGGAAGAGGACAGACACTGAGGTGGGTTGAGGTCCATTTTTCAGTGGGAGATGGAGAGAGAAGAAGCTTGAGAGAACCGGCTGTAAGATTTGATCCATGGGAATGTGTGATTCGATGGAGCTGGAGGGGGAATTCTACCGGTGGTTGGTGAATATGGAGTTGCTCCCTTGAGTACATCAGACACGTCGGATTTTGGATGTGCACCTTTGACTGTTTTAATTATGAGGGGTCCTTTTGTTTTTATTCTTTCTTTAATAACTGGTTAAGTTAACATTCATAAATGTACTTTCTTTATAATTATATGCAGTGTACAGTCTGTTATTCCTTGCTGATGGGCGATTGCTTGGAGGCAGAATTTGCACAGTATTCACACAGATCAGGGTTTAGGTGGGTGAGATATCCCAACCCTGGTTTGGTGGGTCTCAAGTAATATCTGCCTTGGACATACGGAGTCTGAGACGAGTGGTTTTCTCACCGCTGAGTCCGGTGGCTGTTAGCAAGGGGTTAACGAGCCACATCTCTAGACACGCCAGTAAAAACAGGTTTCATATGTAAAACTCTAAGAGGTTGCACTTGAAGTATTGTATGCATTTCTGGCTGCCCCATTACAGGAAGGGTGTGGAGACTTTGGAGAGGATTTAAAAGAGATTCACCAGGAAGTGGCCTGGATAAAATGGTATTAGTTATGAGAAGAGGTTAGACAAACTTGCTATTGGAGGTTGAGGATTGAGGTTTGTAAAACTGTGAGGCAGGGATAGGATGGACAGCATCTTTGCCAGGGTAGAAGTGTTGAAAACTAGAAGGAATGGCTTTAAAGTGAGAGGAGAGAAATTTTAAAGGGAATGTGTGGGGCAGTTTGTTTTTACACAGCTGGGTGCCTGGAACAGGCTGCCAAGGCTGGTGGTGGAGGCTGATATGATAGAGATGTTTACGAGGTGGAAATGAGCATGCAGGAAAGATTTGTTTACATTGGCATTATGTTGAGGGCAGAAGGGTCTGTTCACTTTTTTATATGCTTCCTATTGGCTGTAATCCTGTCAAATTCAAGGTAAATCTGAAGCATCTAATGTCAATATCAGAAACACTTAACATTGAGTAGCATTGCTTGTTAGGGAAAATGTTACAGCAGTGCTCAGGCAGGACAGATTAGAGAGCTTGTTTACTGAGTCTTTATGGGTGGAGCTGAGAAACAGGAAAGGTATGGCCACATTAGTGGGATTGTATTACAGACCACCCAATAGTCAACGAGAATTGGAAAAGCAAATCTGCAGAGAGATAGCAGGCAACTGCAGGAAACATAAAGTTGTGGTGGTAGGGGATTTTAATTTTCCATATATTGATTGGGACTCCCATACTGTTAGGAGTCTAGATGGTTTAGAGTTTGTAAAATGTGTTCAGGAAAGTTTTCTAAATCAATATATAGAGGGACCAACTAGAGGGGATGCAATATTGGATCTCCTGTTAGGAAACGAGTTAGGACAGGTGACAGAAGTCTGTGTAGGTGAGCAGTTTGGTTCCAGTGATCATTACACCATTAGTTTCAATTTGATCATGGACAAGGATAGATCTGGTCCTAGAGTTGAGGTTCTTAACTGGAAGAAGGCCAAATTTGAAGAAATGAGAAAGGAACTAAAAAGTGTGGATTGGGACAGGTTGTTCTCTGGCAAGGATGTGATCGGTAGGTGGGAAGCCTTCAAAGGAGAAATTTTGAGAGTGCAGAATTTGTATGTTCCTGTCAGGATTAAAGGCAAAGTGAATAGGAATAAGGAACCTTGGTTCTCAAGGGATATTGCAACTCTGATAAAGAAGAAGAGGGAGTTGTATGACATGTATAGGAAGCAGGGAGTAAATAAAGTGCTTGAGGAGTATAAGAAGTGCAAGAAAATACTTAAGAAAGAAATCAGGAGGGCTAAAAGAAGACATGAGGTTGCCTTGGCAGTCAAAGTGAAGGATAATCCAAAGAGCTTTTACAGGTATATTAAGAGCAAAAGGATTGTAAGGGATAAAATTGGTCCTCTTGAAGACCAGAGTGGTCGGCTATGTGCGGAACCAAAGGAAATGGGGGGAGATCTTAAATAGATTTTTTGCGTCTGTATTTACTAAGGAAACTGGCATGAAGTCTATGGAATTAAGGGAAACAAGTAGTGAGATCATGGAAACTGTACAGATCGAAAAGGAGGAGGTCCTTGCTATCTTGAGGAAAATTAAAGTGGATAAATCCCTGGGACCTGACAGGGTGTTCCCTCGGACCTTGAAGGAGACTAGTGTTGAAATTGCAGGGGCCCTGGCAGAAATATTTAAAATGTCGCTGTCTACAGGTGAGGTGCCAGAGGATTGGAGAGTGGCTCATGATGTTCCGTTGTTTAAAAAAGGATCGAAAAATAATCCGGGAAATTATAGGCCAGTAAGTTTAACATCAGTAGTAGGTAAGTTATTGGAGGGAGTACTAAGAGACAGAATCTACAAGCATTTGGATAGACAGGGACTTATTAGGGAGAGTCAACATGGCTTTGTGCGTGGTAGGTCATGTTTGACCAATCTGTTGGAGTTTTTCGAGGAGGTTACCAGGAAAGTGGATGAAGGGAAGGCAGTGGATATTGTCTACATGGACTTCAGTAAGGCCTTTGACAAGGTCCCGCATGGGAGGTTAGTTAGGAAAATTCAGTCGCTAGGTATACATGGAGAGGTGGTAAATTGGATTAGACATTGGCTCAATGGAAAAAAAGAGTGATAGTAGAGAATTGCTTCTCCGAGTGGAGGCCTGTGACTAGTGGTGTGCCACAGGGATCAGTGCTGGGTCCATTGTTATTTGTCATCTATATCAATGATCTGGATGATAATGTGGTAAATTAGATCAGCAAATTTGCTGATGATACAAAGATTGGAGGTGTAGTAGACAGTGAGGAAGGTTTTCAGAGCCTGCAGAGGGACTTGGACCAGCTGGAAAAATGGGCTGAAAAATGGCAGATGGAGTTTAATACAGACAAGTGTGAGGTATTGCACGTTGGAAGGACAAACAGGATAGAACATACAGGGTTAATGGTAAGGCACTGAGGAGTGCAGTGGAACAGAGGGATCTGGGAATACAGATACAAAATTCCCTAAAAGTGGCGTCACAGGTAGATAGGGTTGTAAAGAGAGCTTTTGGTACATTGGCCTTTATTAAACAAAGTATTGAGTATAAGAGCTGGAATGTTATGATGAGGTTGTATAAGGCATTGGTGAGGCCGAATCTGGAGTATTGTCTTCAGTTTTGGTCACCAAATTACAGGAAGGATATTAATAAGGTTGAAAGAGTGCAGAGAAGGTTTACAAGGATGTTGCCGGGACTTGAGAAACTCAGTTACAGAGAAAGGTTGAATAGGTTAGGACTTTATTCCCTGGAGCGTAGAAGAATGAGGGGAGATTTGATAGAGGTATATAAAATTATGATGGGTATAGATAGAGTGAATGCAAGCAGGCTTTTTCCACTGAAGCAAGGGGAGAAAAAAACCAGAGGACATGGGTTAAGGGTGAGGGGAGAAAAGTTTAAAGGGAACATTGGGGGGGCTTCTTCACACAGAGTGGTGGGAGTATGGAATGAGCTGCTGGACGAGGTGGTAAATGCGGGTTCTTTTTTAACATTTAAGAATAAATTGGACAGATACATGGATGGGAGGTGTATGGAGGGATATGGTCCGTGTGCAGGTCAGTGGGACTAGGCAGAAAAGGGTTCGGCACAGCCAAGAAGGGCCAAAAGGCCTGTTTCTGTGCTGTAGTTTCTATGGTTTCAGTGCCAGCTCTCTCTGATACTGGTCTTGATATTGAGAAGCGCATTTTCATGACCAAGTATGTACTTAAGGTCTTCTGAATAGTGAAACAGTCCTTGTGACAACTGTCCTGGGCATGCAAATAGAGTGTGCTGGATTGCAGTCAGTTCTAAGGTACCAAAAGGAGCTGGTAGCACAGGAAAGGTAGAGGGAGGGGTGAGAGGGAGAGAGAGAGAGAGAGGGAGAGAGAGAGAGAGAGAGAGAGAGAAAGAAACAGATGAGAAGAGATAGAGGAGAAAGAGATGGGAACAGAGTGTGGGGGAGGGGAGAGAGATAGAGGAAGGAGAGAGGGAGTGAGTGAGAGAGGAAGAGGAGAGGGAGTGAGTGAGAAAGGAAGGGGAGAGGAAGAGGAAAGGGAATATTGAGAGTGGAAGAGGAGAGGGAGTGAGAGAGGAAGAGGAGAGGGAATGAGAGAGAGAGGAAGGAGGGAGTGAGTGATAGGAAGAGGAGAGGGAATAGGTGAGAGAGAGGAAGAGGAGAGGGAATGAGTGAGAGAGGAAGAGGAGAGGGAATGAGTGAGAGAGGAAGGGGAGAGGGAGTGAGAGAGAGGAAGGAGTGAGTGAGTGAGAGGAAGGAGGGAGTGAGTGAGAGAGGAAGGTGAGAGGGAGTGAGTGAGAGAGGAAGGGGAGAGGAACAAGGAGTGAGAGAGAGTAGGAAAAAGGAGAGAGAGAGGGAGAAAACAAAAATGTCAAGTTCTAAGCAAAGAATTTTCTAACATTTCCCCTTCAATGTGTGTTTGTCCAGTTCTCAATGATGAACAGGCTCAGTTTCTCCAAGAACTGACGGGGCCAGTAAGCAAGTTTTTTGAGGTATGTTACTTAACCTCACCATTTCTTTCATCTCCTCCCTGCCCCTCCTATTAGCTTTTTATTCTCAGGGGAATTGTTGGAACATGCTGTCCCTCTGCTAATCAGAATAGTGAGGTAGTGTTCTTAGACCCCTCCTCCTTGATGGTAGCAATGAGAAGGTGGCATGTTCCAGATGGTGGGGGTCCTTCATGATCTTCACCATCTTTTGAAGATGTCCTCGACAGTAGGGAGCCTAGCATCCATGATGGAGCTGGCAGAGTCTGCACCCCAGTGCAGCTTTTTCCAATCATGTGCATTGTATCATTGGTAAATTAATGATTCCTTTGGTCCCTCCATCCATCTCATTACATTGTAAAAAGTTAAGTCGCCAGCAGCAATCCCATTTACACACCTTTCATTTTTCTTACCAGACAGAAAAAAATCATTTATATCTCCATTCTGGTTCCTGTTAGTCAGCAACCTCTATCCAGGCCAGTGTGTTGACCCCCCTCCATGCCCCCCCCCATCAGATTGTTTTCCATATTCATTTTTGCTGTGATATCTGTTGAATGCCTCCCAGAGATCTTGGTACTCCCACCACTTCCCCATTATACACAGCTTGTGTTACTTTCTCATAGAACTACAAAGCCAACCAAGCGTACTGGAGATCTCAAGTTGCAGACACACACACACACACACACACCCCCCCCGGAGGAACTCAGCACATCTGACAGCATCTGTAGAGTTCCTCAGAATTTGTGTGTGTATTGTTCTAGATTTAAGTAGGTGACCAGAACTGTACATATTCTTAATCCCTAATCCCTAATCTGACACCTACACCCCTCCCCACCTCTGTGAGCTCCTCGGTCCTACACCCCTTTCTGTCTCTGTCAACCCCTATGGCCCTTGCGCCCTTCCCCATCTCTGTAGCCCCCCACCTCCCCGTCATTCCTCACCATCCCTGTAACCCCCTCTAGCCCAGCATCCTCCCCTAATCCCCCGATTTGTGTAACCCACCACGTTGGGAAGTTGGAGGAAACAGGGACGGCAGATGACGGTTGTAGCTGAGAGTTCTGATAGGTCTTCATCTCTTCCTTCTGCAGGAGGTCAACAACCCAGCAATTAACGACTCCCTGGAGATGGTGGAGGAAAGTACGATGCAAGGCCTGAAGGAGATGGGGGCTTTCGGTCTCCAGGTGCCCTCTGAGCTCGGGGGACTTGGACTTACCAACACACAGGTAAAACAGGATGAGGTCTGACCATGTTGCCAGCCAGCACTCCTGGAATTACCTCACCATTCCATGTCTAAACTCCTGCCTACTTTGACCTATGCTGGTATGTGAGAATGTATGAAATGAGTAGGAGTGGGCACCCAGTCCCATCTTCTTCCCTAGTCTCTGTATTTTTTATTCCTCTAAAGGTGAAAGACTCTCAATCTCAATCTTGAATGAAGATTAGCTTTATTTGTCACATGAACATTGAAATGTACTTTGAAATGTGTCATTTGTGTCAACAAGCAACACAGTCTAAGGATGTGCTGGGGGTAAGTGTAGCCATAATTCTGGAGGCAGCATGTCACGCCCACAACTCACTAACCCTAACCCATATGCATTAGAATATGGGAGGAAACCAGAGCAGATGGAGGAAACCCACACGGTTGTGTGGAAAACTCCTTATAGGCAGTGGCATAAATTGAACCCCGGTCGCTGGTGCTGTAAAGCATCACGCTAAACGTTATGCTATCGTACTGTGCTCGATTAAGGTTCTACTAGTAAAAGCAAAGCTGGGTGGCACAGGAGCAAGAAAGCTGAAAAAGGATTTACTCTTAGGGAGATAAAAAGGTGAATGGCACTTTGAGTCACTGCATCCTTGTTACAGTAAGATTATATGCATTTATCCAGGAAAGGACATAGAGGCAGAAGGGATTGCACGTGCTGGAATCTACAGCAAAAAGCAAACTACAGGAAGAACTCAATAGATCAGGCAGCATCTGTGTAGGAAAATGGACAGCTGATGTAGGTCCTCAACCTAAAATGTTGACAATCTACCTCCCTCCACAGATTTAGGCTGGCTCCCTAAAATGTGAAAATATTTCTCATAGAGTGAGTGCAGGAAAGATTAACCAGACTCATTTGTATCAAGAGAGATTGGTGAATACAGGCTTTGTCAATCCAGAGTTTGGCAGAAGAACAGGAGGTTTAAGACCATAAGACATAGGTGCAGAAATAGGCATTCATCTCATCAAGTCTGCTCCACTATTCCATCATGGCCAAGTTATTATCCCTTTCAGTCCCATTCTCTTGCCTTCTCTCGCTAACTTTTGTCCTTGCCAATCAAGAACCTGTCAACCTCCACTTTATATGTACCCAATGACTTGGCCTCCACATCTGTCTGTGGTAATGAATTCCACAAGTTCAGCACCCTCTGGCTAAAGAAATTCCTCCTCATCTCTGTTCTAAATTGATGTCCTTCTATTCTGAGGCTGTGCCCTGGGGCCTAGACTCACCCCACTATTTAATGGAAATGTACAACATTCTGACAGGGCTGGACAGAGTGGATGCCGGGAGGATGTGTATCCTGGCTGGGTATGGAGTAGGGCAGGCATTCACAGAAACGAGCTTACAGTCTCAGGACCAATACACACAATATTCTGGAGGAACAAGTCAGGTAGCATCTATGGAAGGGAAAAAACAGTCTGTGTTTTGGGCTGACACCCTTCATTAGGATTGGAAAGGAAGGAGGCAGAAGCCAGAATAAGGTTGAGGGGAGGGGATAGCAAGTGATAAGTAACACCAGGTGAGAAAGAAAGTGAGAAGGGGAGAGCGGGGTGAAGAAGTAATAAGTTGGTGTAGGATAGGTGGAGGGGGTAATTCATCCCTCACTCCCTCATCTCTCTTTTTCCATTCCCTATTCTGGTTCTACTTTCACCCCGTCTAATCACTAGTTTGTCACTTCCCTCTAGTTCCTATCCTTCCTTTTCCTCCATGGCCACTCTCTTCTCCTATCAGATACCACATTCTTCAGTCACTGACCTCTGGTCAGATCAGCCCTCGATCCCCTGCAGTTTGCCTACCAGGAGCATAGTGGAGTCAATGATGCTGCCATCTACCTGCTGAACAGAGCCTACTCCCATTTGGATTAGCAGGGCAGCACTGTGAGGATCATGTTTTTTTGATTTTGTGAGTGCCTTCAATACCAAACATCCCTCATTTCTGGGTGAAAAGTTCCATTCAATAAAGCTTGGCACTTCCATTGTATCCTGGATTATGGACTACCTGACTGGTTTGTGCAGATTCAGAGCTGTGTGTCAGACATGACTGTAAGTAGCATGGGGCCCCACAAGGGACTGTATTGGCTCCCTTCTTGTTTACTCTGTATACCTCAGACTTTAGATACAATACTGAGTCATGTCATCTGCAGAAATTCTGTAATGACTCAGCAATAGTTGGGTGCACAAAGGGAGGACAGGAGGATGAATAAAGGACTTTATCAGAAAGTGGAGGACTTTGTCAAATGGTGCAAGATGAATCATCCGCTGTTCAACATAAGTAAAACAAAGGAGATGGTGATGGACTTCAGGAAGACCACGCCTGCACTGCTCCCTGTTGCTGTTGATGGTGAGAATGTGGATGTGGTGAGAATCTACAAGTATCTGGAGGTGCACCTGGATGACAAACAGAGGCTGTGTACAAGAAGGGCAAGTGTCACCTCTACTTCCTGAGGAGACTGAGGTCCTTTGGAGTGTGCAGCCCTCTCCTTCACATGTTCTACCAGTCTGTTGTCACCAGTACAGTCTTCAGTGTGGCAGTGTGCTTGGGCAATGGCATCAACTTGGATGATGCCAGTAGGCTTAATAAACTGATTAGAAAGGCTAGCTGTGTTATAGGATTCAAACTGAACACACTGGAGGCTGTGGTAGAACAAAGGACTCCTAGGAAAATCCTGGCAATTCTGGACAATGATCCTCCCCCTCTGCATGCCACCTTGGCTGAACAGAGGAGCATTTTTGGTAATAGACTAAGACAACTGCGCTGCTCCAAAGAGTACTATATGAGGTCATTCCTACCTTTGGCCATTAGGCTCTATAATGAGTTAACCTATTTCCAGGGAAGTGATGACCCCCTCCTGTTAGACTGTTTGAGCTAACTTATTTTTTATCCTTTCTTACTTCTCTTCAAATAATTGTATTTCTGTGTTCTTGTAATGCAACTGTGACACTGTAATTTCCTTTGGGGTCAATGAAGTATCTATCTATCTATCTTATTCCTTACACTTATTACTTCCCCTTCCCCCCCCCCCTCCCCCCCCACCCACCTCCCTCCTCACTTCCTTCCTTGTCTCATTTATCACTTGCCAGCTTGAACTCCTTCCCTTCCTCCTTATTCTGGCTTCTGCCCCCTTCTATTCAGTCCTAATGAAGGGTTTCAGCCCAAAACATTGACTGTTTATTCCCCTCCATAGATGCTGCCTGACTTGTTGAGTTCCTCCAGCATTTTGTATGTTTGTTGCTCAGGCTTTCCAACATCACTTGTGTTTATCTCAGTCACAGGATACTTGAACTCGACAAGAGAGAGCCCCTGGAGCAAACCCACTGACTGTAATTGTTGACACAATAGGCCTGAGAGAGGAGAGCAGGAATATGGCATTGATCAACCTTGCTTATGTGGAATAAAAAGAGAACAGGATGGAAGGGCCGAGTAGCCTCTGCTGTCCTGTTACTTGATGTTGCCTAACGATGGGATTCATTGGGTTTTCCAGGTCAGTCCCACAATCAGCTGTGGTGGCTGAGGTCGGGCAGAGCCCAGATAGGGCTGTAGGTTGCAGAGAGAGCCAGGGGTAAAGTCTTCCTGCACCTCAGCACTAATGTTGTTATATTACAGTATGCTCGGCTGGTTGAGATCGTTGGCATGCATGACCTGGGTGTGGGTATCACACTTGGTGCTCACCAATCCATCGGCTTCAAGGGAATCCTCTTGTTTGGAAATGACGCCCAGAAGAAGAAATACCTTCCAAAGCTGGCTACAGGTGTGTGACATTGAGCAGTGGAACAGGGCAGGGGTGAGTAGAGGGTCAGGGTGGAGTGACTGTGCAGTGGTGGGTGGGCACAGGAGTGAACTGAGTTTATTTCAAAGGGTTTCACATCCACCATCTGCTGGGTATGGAAAATGATCCCTACTTAGGTGGCAAATTGTGGTATGGCAGTTCCTCAAACATTCACTCCCTTCCTATCAAGTATTTACCTATCTCCACTTTAAATACACTCCAACTCCCATGAGCAATTGGGGCAGAGAATTTCATCCACCCTCTGTTTGTAGGAATTCCTACACACTTCAGTTTTAAAGTACTTTCTCCTTGCCTTGTCATTATGTCCTGTTGTTCCTCTCTCCAGTGAAAACATCCCAACATCTACTCCTTGGGATCTCATATGTTTGCATGGTCACTCTTCGTACTTCTGAACACTAAGGAAGACGTCCAAATTACTTAGTCTGTCTTGGTAGGACAGCCCCCTCATCCCAGGAATTACCCTGTTGACTCCCTCCAGTGTTGGTCTTTTTTACGTACAGGGACCAAAACTGTGCCCAGTACTGCAAATATAGCCTCACCAACATGCTGTACAACTGGAATAAAATCACCCTATTTCCAAACTCCAATCTCTTTATAACAAAAGTACCAAAATGCCCTTTGTTTTAACTATTTGTTGGACCTGCCTGTTAAATTTTATGATTCACATACTAGTACGCCTATAACCCTTCAACTTCACTCACGTTCAGTCACTCTCCACTTCGACAGTAATCTGCCTTTTACTTCTCATATCAAAGTGCATGACCTGCCAGTTGCCCACATTAAATGATGAGGCCACACTCAGACTGGAGGAGCATCCTGGTAGCCTCTAATCTGATGGCATGAATATAGATTTCTCAGACTTCCAGTAATTGTTCCTCACCTTCACCATTCTCCATTCCCATTTCCTTTTCTCACCTTATCTACTTACCTGCCCATCACCTCCCTCTGGTGCTCCTTCTCCTTTTTTCCCCATGATTTTCTGTCCTTTCCTGTCAGATTTCCCCCTTCTTCAGCCCTTTATCTCTTTCACCAATCAACTTCCCAGATCTTTACTTCACCCCTCCCCTTCTCCCAGTTTCTCCTATTGCCTGCCATTTTGTATTTCTTCCTCTCCTCCCCTCCACCACATTCTTATTCTGACTTCTCCTCTTCCTTTCCAGTCATGCTGAAGGGTCTTGGCCTCAACTATATACTCTTCCTGGCCCACTGAGTTCCTCCAGCATTTTCTGTGTGTTCCCCTCTATCAAACCTCCCTGTTACATCCTCAAAGAACTTGAGCAAGTTTGTGAAAGGTGATTCCATAAAACTATGTTGACTGGGTATAATTATGTTCCCCCGTCTTAAATGATTAGCCATTTCCTCTTTAATTATTAACACGGGGATCTTGCCAAGAATAGCCATTAAACTACATGACCTGTCGTTCTCTGCCTTTTTCCTTTTTGAACAGAGGAATTACATTGGCTGTTGTCAATCCATGCCTTCCTGGCATTTTGCAGATTATAAAAAATTTAAAACAATGGTCTGTTGTCCCTGCAACAACTTTCTCTAAAATCCTAATATGCAGTCCGTCAGCTCCTGATGACTTGTCCACCTTTATGCATCACTTATTAGTCATTTTATATTTCTCATTGTATCTTTTAGCAATTTTTTTATGTATTGCACTGTACTGCTGTCGCAGAACAACAAATTTCATGTCAGTGATAATAAATGTAATTCTGAACCCCCTGAGTTTCTATAATACTTTATCCCTCCTAATTGAGGTTTTGTATGTTCTCAAAGGTTCATTTATTATCTAAGTATGTATGCCATGTACAACTCTGAGATTTGTCTTCTCCGGATAGCCATGAAACAAAAAAAAAACATGTGAGTCTGTACAAAGAGAAACAGCAAATCCACCCCCACAACAGAAAAGAACACAAGATTATCAACCCCACACATCCCTCCCCTGCACAAAATGTAACTAAAACATTGACCCCAAACCCTACATAAAAAAAAAGAAGAAAGAACAGGCAAAAACACAGAATATAAAAACTGTAAGACTGAAAAAGTCCATAGTCCAAATCCACAAAACATAGATACAGCGATA
Source organism: Mobula birostris (assembly GCF_030028105.1). Classification (NCBI taxonomy): domain Eukaryota; kingdom Metazoa; phylum Chordata; class Chondrichthyes; order Myliobatiformes; family Myliobatidae; genus Mobula; species Mobula birostris. The sequence continues at coordinate 100,604,097 of NC_092374.1, forward strand.
AAACACAGGCTGCTACTCTGGCAGATCAAAAGGCAGTTGGTGCTGAGTCCATGTTCTACCATGTTATTTGAAATTACCCTGTCTGATATTGTAGAGATTTTAATTAGTAATATATTCTGCTGTTGAAAAATATTTATTCAACATATTTGCTGTTATTAATTCACCAGCCTCATTCACAGGAGGTCCTATTTGCCTTTGCTACCTTGTTGCTATTTGTATATCCATAGTCTTTTACTGTTCATTTTTGTACTACATGCTAGTTTTCTCTCAAAATTTATCTTCTCACTTCTTTCCAATTTAACATTATCCTTGACCTCTTCTGTTAACTATAAATTGTGCCTCTTTCTCGTGAAATCCCTTCATCTGATGGGGATAAACTCCTTATGAGTATTGTAGGCTACCTGCTGTGTGAACATCTGCCACTATGCCTCTACTGATCTGACCCTTGGTTCATTTACACAGCCCACCTTGGACAGCTCCTCCCTCAATGCATTAAATTTTGTCCCCTTTTAAGCTGAAACCACTGGTTATGGATGTATGGTGTTCACCCTCAAAATCCACTTGGAATTCTATCATAAAATGCTTACTTCTCCCTTAAACCTCAAGATTCCTCATTAATACCTCTTAATTATACAGGACCAAATCTAAAAAGCCCACTCCTACGTAGGCTGGGCAATGAACTTGCCTAAAAAGAGATTCCTGATGCATTCCTTAAATTCTTCTATGATAACCTTGCTAAGAAATTAAAATTTCTTGTGATAGTTGCAGTTTCTATCAAGCAAGTCCTTGCTATTTCCCCATTGACACTCTTACCGATTGAAGAGCTACTTACACCCCTCCCACCCTTGTTTTCCTTTCCCTGATATTCATGATATTAATCCAACAGTCAAAAGAGGATATGCTTGTGTTCATCCAAAAACATCTGGGTTGGATGTGAATCAGGGTCCAGGTATAAGGAATTTTGCTATATCAAACCCATACTGTCCTTGCCCTGAAATGTGTGATGCAACAGTGTAGAGAGAACTTCACTCTGTGTCTGACCCCAGGTGTGTGTGATGGGACGTTATCTGTCCCTGCCCTGGGAATGTTCGCCCTCTACGGGACTGTACTCGGGGAATGCTGCATGCTTGGATGTGCTGTCTTTTGAATGCACTGTTAAACCAAGGCCCTTTCTGCCTAATGGGATGGTGTTATAAAAATTCCAAGATTATTTTTTTCAAGAGTAACAGGATTATATTTTTTCTGCTGTGCTAGAGTCAGCATTTAGCACTGAGCCAGTGTCACCAACATTCTCGTGATGTTAATTCTGGGACCTGACAGTGCACAGATTGCCTGTATGATTTCCTACATTGCTCCAAAGAGTGCTTGTTAGCAGTGAAATATTTTGGGACATCATGCAGTAATGCAAGGTGTTATATAAATGCAAGTAATTTGTGTCCAGGTGAAACTATTGCTGCCTTCTGTCTTACGGAACCAGCGAGTGGGTCCGACGCAGCGTCCATCAAGACCACTGCTATCAAAAGTGATTGTGGAAAGTACTACACCCTGAATGGGGGCAAAATCTGGATCAGGTACTGGGGTCTGGCCGGTGGTGGGTGTGGCACTGTCTATGCGTGGGTGTGTGTATGGGGTTGAGTAGGATCCGGGATCAGCCATGATGAAACAGTGAAGCAGACTCAATGGGCTGAATGGCCTAATTCTGCTCCTATGTCTTATGGGTGGAAGAGGCAGGCTCTGTCTCACAAACAGCAGTTCCATTTCATGTCTGGATTCACTGCTCAGGCTTTCCAGTGTCTTAAAAGATATGGTAGGAAGTGCAACACACAAAAAATTCTGGAAGAACTCAGCAAGCCAGGCGGCATCTGTGGAGGGGAAAAGTACAGTTGACGTTTCAGGCTGCTGAAGGGTGTTGCTCAGATTTCCAGCATTTTCTTTTGTTTGTGATGGGAAGTGCAAATGAGATTAAGGTACATGTTTCCAGTGCAACGTCATGAGGGGTGTTGATTGTCTGTCATTTCCCACGATAGTGTTTGTCTGTGCAGCTTATCAATTGTGCATTGTGAGGTGGTTCTGCAGTCAGATTCTGTAAAGGCATGAATGTTGACAGTAAGGACAGGTAAACCATCCAGCATGGTTGGAGCTACTGATGTGGCCATTTTTCTCCTCCTTCGAGCAGCAACTAGATCTGCATGGCGACTATTCTTGGAGTTGTTGGAGGCTATTATTACCAGGACATGCCATCCATTCCCGAGCACTCCACTCGAGCTGCTCAGGTGCAATGTCAGCATGTGCAAGATTGGCATTTACTCAGTCCTGTAACCTCTTACGAAGTCACCCCTTGTCTTTTCTTCCTTGCGACAGCTCTCCAGATGGCAATTGTTTGAGTACTCTGAAATCCTCCATGCACCTAAGCTACACTGTCCAGCAAAGCTGGGCTTGCAGGATCATTGCTTCTATGCTTGTGCTCTCTGCTCTTTCAAGGACTTCCAGGTTGGTGACACGGTCCTGCCAACGGATCCCCAAGATTGATCACAGGCTACGTGTATGGAAGGGTTCCAGCATTTTAAGGTTCCTTCTGTATATGGTCCAGGTTTCACAGTCGTATAATGGACTGCCAAGGATGACTGTACACCTTGAGTTTCGTGGCTTTTCAGATGTTATGTTGGTTCATCACACATGAACGTAAGCACCTGGGGGCTTGGCTGGCCTCACAAATCCTGGCACTGATTTCTTTATCTAGGGAGCCATCACTAGAAAAAACACTTCTGAAGTATTTGAATTCCTCCACTGTTCTGAGTACCTTCGATACATATGGATGGGGCAGGGGCAGTAGACATTGGACTGGGTTGGGACAGGACTTCAGTCCTTTGTAAGCTGATGGTGAAGCTGAACAGACTAGTGGCTTCTGCAAATCTATCGACACGCAGCTAAAGATCGGCTTCTGTGTAGGCCATAAGGATACAATCATCAGCATATAGGGCTTCTCGAATGAGATTACTGATTGTTTTTAAATTGTCCCTCAAGCGACCCAAGTCAAAAAGTGATCAGTCCATCCCATACTCCATGTATGTCCCACATTATACACTGCTAAATGTGTGGTATAGTACGAATATGAGGAACAGATTAAACAGTACTGGTGCCAGTACGCATCCTTGCTTCACACCATTCGAAATACTGAATGACATCGAAGTCTCCCCATTTGACAGAGCAAGTCGACTCATTTCATGGTGGAAGAAGTGGGTGAGATTGATGAAACCACATGGGCACCCAAATCTTGACAGCACTTGCCACAGGAACTCCCCATCGACCATATCAAAGGCTTTGGTTAGATCCACAAAGACGGCAAGTAGTTGCAAATTCTGTTCAGTACGCTCTTCTTGAATCTGACGAATGGTGAAAACCATGTCAATAGTACTATGACCTGGTTGAAAGCTACATTGTGCCTCAGGGAGGTTTGCCTCTGATATGTTGGCGATCAAGCGGTTGAGGATAACGCAAGTTAAGGTTCTCCCCGCCAGACAGGAGAGAGATGCCCTGGAAGTTGCCGCAGTGAGCCCTTGAACAGTGGAACAATTATGGCATCCCTAAAGTCCTCAGGCATATCTTGAGGGGTACAGATTGAGTAAACGCAAGCAGGTCTTTGCCACTGAGGTTGGTTGAGACTAGAATTAGAGATCATGGGTTAAGGATGAAAGGTGAAATGTTTAAGGAGAACTTGAGGGGGAACTTCTTCACTCAAATGGTGGTGAGAATGTGGAACAAGATGCCAGTGGAAGTGGTGGATGTGGGTTTGATTTCAACACTTAAGAGAAGTTTGGGTAGGTACATGGATGGGAGGGGTATGGAGGGCAATGGTCCAGGTGCAGGTTGATAGGACTAAACAGAATATCAGTTCCACATGGACTAGATGGGCCAAAGGGCCTGTTTCTCTGCTGCAGTGTTTTATGATTCTGTGACCCTGCACAGCAAGGAAGGCTCAAGGTGTTGTGTGGTAGATAGATAGATATACTTTATTGATCCCGAGGGAAATTGGGTTTCTGGTGAACAGTATTTCCTCTATTTAGTGAATCAGTGGGTAGAGTGGACGCTGCAGTTGTGAGGTGAGAGAGCAACATTGGCACCAGGGTGGTATCTTGCAGCTTGTCCTCATAGTTATAACACATAGAGTCCTAGGGTGGTACTGCACAGAAATGGCCCATAAGTCCATCGCATCATGCCAATTATTTTGTCCATCTGTTTTAATTTCATTTACTCATTTTCACACTCTCACCACCCTCTGAGTGAAGAAGTTCCCCCACAGGTTCCCCTTAAAAGTTTCACCTTTCACCCTTAACCCATGATGTTTAGTTCTAATCAGTGGAGAAAAAAAAGCCTACTTAGATTTACTCTATATACCCCATACCTGCATCAAATCTCTCCTGATTCTCCTACGCTCCAGGGAATAAAGTCCTAAACTATTCAAACTGTCCCAATAACTTGGGTCCTCAAGAATCAGCAACATCCTTGTAAATTTTCTCTGTACTCTTTCAATCTCATTGATATCTTTCCTGCAGGTGGGTGACCAGATGTGCACAATATACTCCAAATTTAACCTCACTAAAGTTCATACAACCTCAACATAACATCTGAACATCGAAACACAAGAGATTCAACAGACACAGGAAGTTGAGATCAATGCACAAAAAATGCTGGAAGAAATCAGTAGGTCAGGCAAAATCCATGAAGGGAAGTAAACAGTCAACATTTCAACCAAGGCCCTTCATCAGGACAGGTCTCAATGCTCTGATTTGTGAAGGCCAATGTGCCAAAGGTTACCTGTCTATCTGTGATGCCACTTTCAAGGAATTATGGATCTGTATTCCCAGAAGCCTGTGTACCACCATACTCCTCGGTACCCTACTGTTCACTTGTGTCAGTGTATTATACACAGCCTCCACAGTTCAGTCCATTGACCACTGTGGAATGAGCTCCAGAGGACAACACATAGCAATGACTATACAGCACACTTGAGGGGATTGAGGAAGCAGAAGCCTTCAAAGTTCAAAGTAAATTTATTATCAAAGTATGTCTATACGACCTTGAGATTCATTTTCTTGCAGATATTCATAGTAGAACAAAGAAATACAATAGAGTCAATGAAAAGTTACTAGCAAACAGCCAATATGCAAAAAAAGACTAACTCTGGAAAATAGATAAATACGTGCATACATAAATGCTACTACTGAGAGCGTTGGTTATAGAGTTCATGAAAGTGAGTCCATAGGTTGTGGAACCTGTTCAGAATTGAGGTGAGTGAAGTTATCCACACTGGTTCAGGAGCCTGATGGTTGAAGGGCTCAACCACTGCATGATGGGGAAGGGAAATTGGTGGATTACAGTCAAGTGGGAAAGAAGGAGAAACGGGAAACCTGGATTGAAGGGGGAGAAAAAAACAAAATGTATGAAAATAATGGTATTTGCATTTAAATTCTGTGAAGAAATTTCTCAGCAGAATGTAGGCACGCGATTGAACAGTTTGCATTGTTCTTGTTGCAGACTGACTGGGGTTAATTTAATTACTGCATTGTCACTTGGCAACGTTCAGCTTCCTGGTGGTGAATTTAATTGGCAGTTAGTGCACACTATGAGTACCATTCACGGAGCTAACAGAGGGTGTGTGTGGTGTACTGCAGGTGGACCTGCACCTTCTGTCTCTGTGTAATTCATAGCCACTCTCTTACTTTTTACTTGCTGAGAGATTTCTCTGTTAAATTAGAATGTGTGTAGTGACCTATTGACACTGCATTAGCAAGGGGGCATTGGCACTTGAATCTCTCCCAACGTGTTCTCTCGAGAGTGCTGTCAATAGATAAGGTACCCTATCCCTGAGTCTGTAGCTATTAAAGAACATTGGCTTAGCTCTGATCTGTGAGAGTGAACAACATACTGTAACCAGGTCTGTCTATTCTGGCAGTAACGGTGGGCTGGCCGATATCTTCACCGTCTTTGCAAAGGTACCCATGCAAAATGAGAGGAGCGGCGAAGTGAAGGACAGAATCACCACATTCATTGTGGAGAGGGGTTTTGGCGGTGTGACCAGGTGGGTACATGTTCGTGTTCATTGTGGAGACGGTTTCAGTAGTGTAACCAGGTGGGTCCACGTTCATGATCATTGTGGAGAGGAGTTTAGATGGGGTGACAAGGTGGGTCCACGTTCGCGATCATTGTGGAGAGGTGTCTCGGCGGTGTCACCAGTTGGGGACACATTCATGGTGATTATGGAGAGGGGTTTTGGCAACGTGACCAGGTGGGTACACGTTCACTATCATTGTGGAGAGGGGATTCAGTAGTATGTCCAGGTGGCTACACGTTCGCTATTATTGTGGAGAGGGTTTTGATGGTGTGATCAGATGAGTTCACGGTCATTGTGGAGAGGGCTTTCGGCAACGTGACCAGGTGGGTACACATTCACAATTGTTGTGGACAGGGGTTTCAGTAATGTGACCAGTTGGGTACACGTTCACGATCATTATGGAGAGGGTTTCAATGGTGTGACCAGGTGAGCATGCATGAGCATTCATTATAAGGATACATTTTGATGTAATACCATGTGTTCCTCTGGTCTTGGAGCTCCCCTCTGAAGTTCTAGTCCCAGAGTACTGCAGCACAGTAACAGCTCTTTCAACCCATTTAGTCTGTGCTAAACTGTTATTCTGCATCATCCAACTGACCATAAACCCTCCATGCCCCTTTCATCCACGTACCTGTCCAGATCTCTTTTAAATGTATCACTTCTATCACTTCTTCTGGCAGCTCGATTCACACTCGCATCACCCTCTGAGTGGAGAAGTTTCCCCTTGCGTTCCCTTTAAGTATTTGACCTTTCAACCTTAGTCTATGACCTCTAGTTCTAACCTGACCCAGCCTCAGTGGAAAAGGCCTGCTTCCAGTTACCTTATCTAATTCCCTCCTAATTTTGATTAAGTGCTTCCATCAAATCTCCTCTCGTTCTCCTGCGCTCCTAACCTATTAAACCTGTCCTTATAACTCAGGTCTTCAAGTTCCAGCAACGTCCTCGTAAATCATGTGGAATCCCTTTGTAATTTCTGTCAGGTGTGAATCCTGACCCTGTCAGCCCAGTGTCCTCTTCTGCTGTAGTGCAGGGCTAGAATCAGCTGTCTCGGTGCCCAGATTACACTCAGAGCACAGAGTATATCATGAATGCAGCATCTTCCGACCCTGAAGTCTTCTCATTAGGGCGTGTGTGTGTGTGAAAGAGAAAGGAATGGGACGTGGCTTACTGCTGTTGTTTTGTTGCTTGGTATATTCTGTTTGGTTGTGTTTTGTATTGTTCTGCTGAACTTTGCTGCCAGAATGTATGGCGACGCTTGTGGGCTACCCCCAGGACATCCTTGAGTGTGTTTGTTGTTAACACAAATGGCACATTTCACTGCCTGTTTCCATGTACATGTAATAAGGAAATGAATCTGAACAACAGTAGCAGCCACCTCTCAATGTAACTGCAAAAAAGCAATATATATCAGTATGCCAGCAGATGGCGATTTCCCCTTGCACTCAAAGACCAAAGCTGGTTTTCATTGCTAGTAGCTAAAACTCATTATTAAACCGAACATTAATCAACTCTTCTAAGTGAAGCAGAATGCTGCGGGAAAGTTATGTTTTTTATTTACTTCTGAATGTAACATAAATGCCAACTGAATGCAGTGATTTATATTTTAGATTTCTGTACATTTATGTTACATTTTGAGAGGTTCACTTAACCTTTTTAATACCAGACCATCAGTGATAAATTCTGCTTCCATGCCCCAAATTCTGTTTAGTCATAAAAATTCAAATCAACAAGATAAATACATTTTGAGAGTTCATTTCATCTTAAAGTTCAAAGTAAATTTCATTCTCAGAATACATAGATGTCACCGCATACAATCCTGAGATTAAATTTCTTGCGGGCATACTCAGCAGATCTGTAGAATAGTAACCATAAAAAGGATCAATGAAAGACTAAGAGCGTGGAAGACAAACTGTGCAAATACAAATTTAAATAAATAGCAACAAATAACAAGAGCATGAAATAATAAGATAAAGAGTCCTTAAAGTGAAATCATTTCTTGTGGGGAATATCTCAATAGATAAGTGTAGTTATCCTCTTTTGTTCCAGAGCCTGATGGCTGAGGGGTAATAACTGTTCTTGAACCTGGTGGTGCAAGTCCTGAGGCTCGTTTCGTAGCAGAGAATGTATACAATATACAAACTGAAATTCTTGTTCTTTGCAGACATCCATTAACACAGAAGAGTTCCCCCAAAAATAAGTGACAGTAAAAAAAAGAACTCCGGAACCCCCCTACTCACTCCCTCCCACACACAAGCAATGGCAAAGCATCCACATTTCCCCACTTACTGCAGCAAAAAAGCATCCCCCCACCAAGCAAGTAATAGGAAAGCCAACAAGAGAAATGATCTGCAATACAACAAAAAATAAATATTCACCCAACAATTCAACATACCAGAGGTGCGCACTCCCTCCTTCACCCCTTTTCTTTCTTTCTCTCTCTCTCTCTCTCTCTCTCTCTCCCCCCCTCTCTCTCTCTCCCCCTCCCTCCCTCCCTCCCTCCCTCCCTCCCTCCCTCTCTCTCTCTCTCTCTCTCTCTCTCTCTCTCTCTCTCACACACACACACACACACACACACACACACACACACACACACACACACGTCACTTAGCAACGGGAGATAAAATCCCGCCAACGAGATAGGGAGAGTGCGATTTGCTGAGTACAGAGTCTCTGACAGTTGATTTGCTGTTCCTGATGTTCCATGTTCTCCTGCAATGCTTCACTTAGCTTTGAATCGGCTCATCCCCAAGGCTGCAAAGTCTTGGAACCCTGAAGGCGCTCTTGTCTTCTCGGCTGCGTCCTTGGGATAACAAGAAATAACCAGTCGGTGAGCCACATGAACAGGTCCCATTGCTGTAAAGAACTAAAGTTTGAATGTAGCTCTAGATCAGGATCTATGACAGAACCTCATCCACCTTGAAAAGAAATAAGAGAAACATTAAGTGAGACAGTGAGTGGACCTGAGGTTTTTATGACAATTCATTTGTTTAAACATGGCAATATAGCGGTTAGCATTATGCTTTGCAGTACCAACTGTTAAGATTGAGGTTCGATTTCCACTGCTGTTTGTACGTTCTTTCCTGCAACCATGTGAGTTTCCTCTGGCTGCTGTGGTTTCCTCCCACATTCCAAAGATGTACAGTTTAGGGTTAGTAAGGGTTAGGCTTGCTATGTTGGTGCCAGAAGCATGGCGACCCAGGGCTGCCACCAGCACATCCTTGATGCAAATGATGCATTTCAGTGTATGTTCTGATGTGATGCGCTGATTAAAGCAGATCTTTATCTTTTAACCTTTAGAACATAGAACAGTATCACAACGATGTGCTGAACTAATTAAACTAGTCTAAATAATCCATTCTGTCTGCATATTGTCCATACCCTTCCATTTATGTTGCTCTAAAATGCCTCTAGCCCAGGCAACTCATTCCAGGTACCTACCACTGTGAAACCAACTTGCCCCACACATCTGACCTTCACAGTGATCTTCACTGATGTGGACTTCTTATTCTAGAATGCAGTTAAATTTGCAGGCTACTGTGCTGGACCATCCTCCGCAGACACTAACCAAAATGCTGCAGGGGTGTGGGTGAAATATCGTCTCTCCCCACCCCCCCCCCGCCGAACTGGTTGGGGGAAAACCAACCAGTTACAGGCCCCCAAGGATCAGCTGTGGTTTAATACAGAACTACTTGAAATTGATATCTTGTTCCCAAAGATCAGAGAGAGGATAGTGTCCTTGGTTCATGCCCTGGAGGGTATAATCAGGTATTCTATCCCCATCACAGCTTGTCTACAATTCACTGCACAGGATGGATTTCCATCTCCCCATGGGATTCTCAGATAAAAGTTTGTGCACTTTCCCCCTCCCAGTGGTACACATTGTTAATCAGTTTATTGAAAATTACAGTTTCAGGTCTCTTCCCTCCACTGATCTTCAGCTTGATTAATATGAGAAAATCTGCAGATGGTTTGCTGAAAAATGCAAGCAACACACACAATCCATCAGTAGGCTGGGCAGCATCTATGGAAAAAAGTAAACAGTCAACATCCTGGGTCGAGACTTCATCAGGACCAGTAGTTTGTGTGTGTTGCTTCAGCCAGATTATTTCACTTCACTTACAGGGTGACTATCCCTGGTAAAGGCAGCACTTATCACCCTCAAGAATGTACAGTTATGTATTCCTCTTATTCTCACCTGTACGTCAGCCTATGATCCGGAGTCTGCTCTGTGCTCTGAGTGTCAGCAGCATCCTGACCAAGTCTGACATTCCAGGCCATCAGTGGCTCTTTACATGGGAATGATATCCAGAAATAGGAACCCTTCAACCTTGTACCAGTACTGTGAGTGAGCACCCTAAAAAACCCCCTCTCTTGCTTCGTCCCCACAACCCAGCACATTTCCTCATTCTGCGTTTCCCAGTTACGTCCACAAGCTCCTGTTCAATCTGCTCCCACTGTCTGCTTAGCTCGCACATTTCTGATCACAACCAATCACTGCAGAACAGCGGTACGACAGCATAGCAACTCGTGTAATGCTTTATATTGCCAGTGATCAACACACAGGGAGAGATGGTGACATGTGAACCAGGGGATTCAGGCCCTTGAGTCTCGAAAGTTGGTTGTCCTGCCGAGTGAACACGCACACCATGCTTGTTCTCAGTGTCAGCAGTGAGGAGTTAGGGGCAGCACAGCAAACACCAGCATCCCGGGTTCAAATCCCGCCGCTGCCACATTCTCTTCGTGACCATGTGGGTTTCCTCCGGATGCTCTGGTTTCCTCCCTCATTCCAAAGACATATGGGTTAGTGAGTTGTGAGGCACTGGAATGATGGCACCAATTGCAGACTGCCCCTAGCACATCCTTGGACTGTTTGTTGTTGATGCAAGCAACACTTTTCACTGTATTGATGTATATGTAGAGCTAATTTTTAATGTCCTTACCAAGCTTTCCTGATTCCCATTGCTTCCATGAAACCTCCCTGAACCTGCTGTGAGGAGAAAGCCCCAGATCCCCAATCTATCCATAGAACTGAAGCTACTCCTCCCTGGCATAGTTATAGTTGATGACCACCCTTGATAAAGTATAGTAGCTGAGCCTGCACATGGTTCCCCAGGTGGCAATAGAGAATGGAGGAGGATTTAGGCCACTCTGCCTATGTGCATCACCAGTCTCTTACTGAGAGATGCACACAAAATTCTGGAGGAACTCAGCAGGCCAGGTTGTATCTATGGAAAAGAGTAAACAGTCAATGTTTTGGGCTGAGAAAAAAAAGATGAGGTTAGAGCAAGAAGGTGGGGCGGGGGGGGGAGAGGAATAAATACAGGGTGATAGGTGAAACAGGGAGAGGGGAAGTAAACAGCTGGGAAATTGATTAGTGAAAGGGCTGTAGAAGGAGGAATCTGATAGAGGGTAGAAGACCATGGAAGAAAGGAAAGCGGGGAGGAATACCGGAGGAAGGTTGTGGGCAGGTAAGGAGAAGGTGAGAGAGGGGAATGGGGACTGGTGAAGGAAACTGTGGAGGAGTGGGGAGCAATTACCGGAAGTTTAAGAAATCAATGTTCATGCCATCAGGTTGGAGGATACCAGATGGAATACAAGTTGTTGCTCCTCCAGCCTGAGTGTGGCCTCATCGGGGCAGTGGAGGAGGCCAGGGACTTAGAGATTGTTTTTTTTTGCACCTGTCTTTCAGTGGCCCTCCAGAGAAGAAGATGGGGATTAAAGCATCAAACACAGCAGAGGTCCACTTTGACAATGTGAAGGTGCCCGTTGAGAATGTCCTGGGCGAGGTTGGTGGTGGGTTCAAGGTGGCAATGAACATCTTGAATAATGGGCGATTCGGCATGGCAGCTGCCCTCTCTGGAACGATGAAAGGAGTCATTAGCCGGGCTGTAAGTGTTCTCGATCCTGTTTGCTCAGTGACTGCTAATGGACTATTGGTCATATTAAATAAGTTCTTTTTGAATTATGGTGGACATGAAGCCCACTTATGGGGGATCAGCTCCCTACCGTTTCCTAGCGGTTACACAAAACAGTGAGCTTAACGAAGAGGCTTGCTTGCAGCTATGAGTTAACAAGTGCACTCCATTGTTTTTAAGGTTTTAGACCATGAGATTATCAGATACAGGAGCAGAATTAGGCCATTTGGCCCATCGAGTCTGCTCCACCATTTCATCATGGCTGATCTATTTCCCTCCTAGCCCCAATCTCTTGCCTTCTTCACATATGTCCACGTGCCCTGATCAATCAAGAATCTAACAGCTTTTGCCTCAAATATACCCAATGATCTGGCTTCCTCAGCTGTCTGCAGCAACAAATTCTACAGATTCAGCACTCTTTGGCTAAAGGTATTCCTCCTCATCTCCATTCGAAGAGGATGCCCCTCTATTCTGAGACTGTCCCCTGGTCATAGACTTGCCCATCAGAAACATCCTCTCCACTTCCACTCTACCAAAGCCTTTCACCATTTGATAGGTTTGAATGAGGTCACCCCTCATTCTTCTGAATTCTAGTGAATTCAGGCTGAGGACCATCAAGCACTCTTCATATAACAAGCCATTCAATCCTGAAATCATTTTCATGACCCTCCTTTGAACCCTCTCTAATGTCAGCACGTCCTTTCTAAGGGGCCCACAACTACTCACAATACTCCCAAGTGAGGCCTCACTACTGTTTTATAAAGCCACAACATTACATCACGCAAACACGAGGAAATCTGCAGATGCTGGAAATTCAAGCAACACACACAAAAATGTTGGTGAACGCAGCAGGCCAGGCAGCATCTATAGGAAGAGGTACAGTCGACGTTTCGGGCCAAGACCCTCTGTCAGGACTAACTGAAAGAAGAGATAGTAAGAGATTTGAGAGGGGGAGGGGGAGATCCAAAATGATAGGAGAAGACAGGAGGGGAAGGGATGGAGGTAAGAGCTGGAAAGTTGATTGGCAAAAGGGATACGAGCTGGAGAAGGGAGACATTATATCCTTGCTTTTATATTCTTATCCTCTTGAAATGAATGCTAACATCCTCACCACAGACTCGACCTGCAAGTTAACTTTTAGAGAATCCTGCACAAGGACTCCCAAGCCCTTTTGTGCCTCAGATTTTTGAATTTTCTCTCCATTTAGAAAATAATCTACCCTTTTATTTCTTCTACCAAAGTGCATGACCATACACTTCCCGACACTGTATTCCATCTACCATTTCTTTGCCCATTCTCCTAATCTCTGTCCTTCTGTAGCCTCTCTACTCTCAAAACTACCTAGCATTTTCTAGTATTTTTGATTTCATTTTCTAACAACGTTGATATTAGTTTTTAAAACCTGATTTTTTCCAACAGTAATTGTGAATATCTTTTAATATTTGAAAATATCAAGAGTTTAATAGCTTTTAGCAGAAGATGCTAGAATCTGGAACAACATGCAAATTACTGGAGGAACTCAACAGGTTGGACAGCATCTGTGGGAGATGTAGATGTTTCGGGTCAAAACTGCGTAAGGTCTAAGAGTGATGAGGTAGGTGTGGCTGTATTAGCAGATCTTAGTAAGAACCAAGACCTGCCTGTATTCTTCCATCCTCCTCAGTCAGATTCAGATTCCAGTGTATTTGTCACATGTACATGGAAATACACAGTGACATGTGTCATTTGTGTCAACAACCAACACATCCAAGGATGTGCTGGGGCAGCCTGCAAATTTGTCACACATTTCAGCACCAACATAGCATGCCCACAGTGTTCAGTAGAACAACACTGAATACAGCAAAGCAGAACATACCAAGCAACAACAGCAAAACAAGGCCTATTCCTCCCTCCTTCCCACCCACCTACACGGATACATGGTCCTCTCACCCCAGAACAGGCCATTTTTAGCCTCCAGCAGACTCATGGATTCCCAGACACTGGCCCCAGTGGACTCAGAGATTTTCAGATGTTGGCTCACCATCTCAGAATCCTGTCCAATTCACAGCTCCTCTATCCACACCAAGAACCTGGCCCCCAAAGCTGATTCCTGATGGTAAGGCCCCAAAGGCAAAAGCATCTGACATCAATAACTGCCTCACCTCCATAAATCCCTTTACAGCTGGTTGAGCCACATCTCTAGGTTGACTTTGGATAAACAGACCAAACACACAAGCTGCTAAAGAACACTGTGAGTCGAACAGCATCGGTTGAAGACATTGTCGACACTTTGTGTCAACATCATGCATCAGGACTGACAATGGAGAGTCAAGATGGCCAGCATAGGGAGAAGCGGAATGGCAAGACAGGACTCTGAGATGGTGGACCAATATCTGGAAATCTCTGAGTCCACCAGGGGAGAAGGCAGGAGATTGGGACTGAGAGAGAAATAGATCAGCCATTATTGCCAGCATCTGCAGATTTTTCTCTTGTTCACTAAAAGAAAGGTGGCTTCTACTTTTTGTATGGTAAGCTCCCACAAACAGTAAAGACCATAGGAGCAGAATTAGGCCATTTGGCCCACCGGGTCTGCTCCACCATTTCATCATGGCTGATCCAATTTTCCTCTGGAGACCCAATCTCCTGCCTTCTCCCTGTATCCCTTCAGGGATCAAAAATCTATCAACCTCTGTCTTAAATATACATGAAGACTTGGTCTCCCCAGCTAACTGTGGCACCGAATTCCACAGATTCAGCACTCTCTGGCTAAAGAAATTCCTCCTCATCTCCATTCTAAAAGACACCCTCTATTCTGAGGCTGTATCCTCTTGTCTTAGACTCTCCCACCATAGGAAACATTCTCTCCGCATCCACTCTATCAAGGCCTTTCACCATTCAAAAGGTTTCAATGAAATCACCCCTCATTCTAGTGAATTCCAGTGAATACAGGCCCAGAGCCATCAGATGGTCTTCATATGACAAGCCATTCAATCCAGGAATCATTTTCGTGAACCTCCTTGAACCCTCTCCAGTTTTAACACATCCTTTCTAAGATAAGGGGTCCAAACCTGCTCACAATACTCCAAGTGAGGTCTCATCACTGCTTTATAATGTTTCAACATTACTTCCTTGCTTTTATATTCTAGTTTTCTTGAAATGAGTGCTAACATTGCATTTGCTTTCCTCACTACGGACTCAACCTCCAAATTAACCTGCACAAACACTTCCAAGTCTTTTGCACCTCAGATTTTTGGATTTTATCTCCATTTAGAAAATATTCAACCCTTTCATTTCTTCTACCAAAGTGGATGACCATATACTTTCCAACACTGTATTCCATCTGCCACTTCTTTGCCTATTCTCCTAATCTGACTAAGTCTGTCTGTAGCCTCTCTACTTCCTCAAAGCTATCCTTCCCTCCACCTATCTTCATATCATCTGCAAACTTTGCAACAAAGCCATCATTTCCATCATCCAAATCATTGACATATAGCGTAAAAAGAATTGGTTCTAACACAGACCCCTGTGGAACACCACTAGTCACTGGCAGCCAGTCAGAAAATGCTCCCTTTATTCTTACTCCTTGCCTCCTGCCAATCGGCCACTACTTTATCCATCCTAGAATCTTTCCAGTAATACCATGGGGTTGTAGTTTGTTAAACAGCCTCATGTGTGATACCTTGTCAAAAGCCATCTGAAAATCCAAGTTCACAACATCAACCGGTTCTCCTTTGTCTATCCTGCTTGTTTCTTCAAAGAATTTCAACAGATTTGGCAGACAAGATTTTCTCTTGGGGAAACCATACTGACTACAAGCCTATTTGATCATCTGCCTCCAAGTACCTTGAGACCTCCATTATCTTCCCAACCACCGAGGTCAGAGTAACTTGCCTATAGTTTCCTTTGTTCTGCTTCTCTCTCTTTTAAACAGTGAAGTGACATTTGCAATTTCCCAGTCTTCTGGAATCATTCCAGAATCTAGTGACTCTTGAAAGATTATTTTTATTGCCTCCATGATCTCTTCAGCCACCTCTTTCAGATCTCTGTGGTGTACACCATCTGGTTCAGGTGACATTTCAGTCTCCCAAGAACCTTCCCTCTAGTTATGATAACTTCACACCACTTCATGCCCTCTGACACCTAGAACTTCCACCATACTGCTAATATCTTCCACAGTGAAGGCTGATGCAAAATACTTATTCAGTTGATTTGCTATTTTGTTGTCCCCCCATTACTACCTCTCCAGCATCATTTTCCAGTGGTCTGATATCCACTCTCGCTTTCTGGAAATCCAAGTATATGACATCCCCCCCATTCCCTTCTAGCCACTGCACTCATTATGTCCTCAAAGAACTCCAGTAAGTTTGTCAAACAAGACCTGCCCTTTCTGAATCCATGCTGCGTCTGGCTAATGGAACCACTCCTTTCTAAATGTTTCGCAATTTCTTCCTTAATGACAGCTTCAAGCATTTTCCCAACTACGGATGTTAAGCTAACTGGCCTATAGTTGCTCGTCTTTTGCCTACATCCTTTTTTAAAAAGTGGCGTGACATTTGCTGTCTTCCAATCTGCCAGGACCTGCCCAGAGCCTGGAGAGTTTTGATAAATGATTACCAACGCATCTACTATAACCTCCGCCAATTCCCTCAGCACCCTGGGATGCATCCCATCTACCAGGGGACTCTAGTTTGCTCATCGCTATCTCTTTTAGTGACAGTGATTTTATCGAGGTCCTCACCTCCCATTTTGTCCATAACATCCTTCTTTGGCATATTAGATATAACCTCCATCATGAAGACCGACACAAAATAGTCGTTCAATGCCTCAACTATTTCCTTATCACCCAATATCAATTTCCCCTTTTCATCTTCCAAGGGACCTGTGTTGACTTTAGCCACCCTCTTCCGCTTTATATATTTATAAAAACTTTTTCTATCTGTTTTTATATTTTGTGCTAATTTACCTTCATACTCTATCTTCCCTTTCCTTATTTCTTGTTTAGTTGTTCTTTGCTGCTTTTTAAAGTTTTCCCAATTCTCCAGTCTCCTACTACTCCTTGTGACTTTGTACACATGAGCTTTTAATTTGATACTATCTTTTATTTCCCTAGTTATCCACACTTACTGTCCTTACTTTTGATTGGAATATACTTTTGTTGAGCACTTTGAAAAATCTCTTTGAAATATTCCAATGTTCCTCAACTGTCCTAGCAAATAGCCTGTGCTCCCAATCCACATTAGCCAACTCCTCCCTCATCCCGATGTAGTCTCCCTTGTTCAATCATAATACACTAGTTTTAGATCTAACTATTTCATCCTCCATCTGTATGCGAAATTCTTCTATGATCCCTGACTACAAGATGGTTAATCTTACCTGTCTCATTGCACAGGTCTAGATCTAAGATGGTATTTTCCCTTGTACGTTCACTGACATGCTGCTCAAGAAAGCCATCACTGATGCATTCTATGAAGTCCTCCTCAAGACTTCCTTGACCAACCTGATTCACCCAATCTATATGGAAGTTAAAACCCCCCATGACAACTGCCGTTCCGTTCTTACAAGCCTCAGTTATTTCTTGGTTAATTGGCTCTACCACTGCAATAGTTTTATTAGGGGGACTATAGACAACACCCACCAGTGATTTTTTTTTTTCCCTTTACCATTCCTAATCTCTACCCAGATGGACTCAACATTCTGCTCCGTAGGTCTTGTATCGTCTCTCACAATCGCCCTGATCTCATCCCTAATCAAGAGCGCCACCCCACCTCCTCTGACTTCCTGCCTATCTTGGATGTTTAATTCCCAGTCATTTCCACCTTGCAACCGGGTTTTTGTAATGGCCACTAAATCATATGCCTTGGTACTGAACTGTGCCCCAAGTTCACTAACCTTGTTTCTAGTACTACGGGCATTTTAGATAAAGTGCCCTTATACTCATTGTCCCTTTAGAATCTAGTGACCTATGTGATTTTTGCTTTTTACTTTTATGCACCCTACTCTTACTTTTTTCTTCACTAACTCTAGCTTTGGTCTCTGCATCACTTCCCTCTTCTTTTCTGTGTGGGTTCCCGTCCCCCTGCCATATTAGTTTAAAACCTCCCCAATAGCAGTAACAAACAATCTCCCCAGGATATTGATCCCGGCCCTGCCCAGATGTAGACCGTCCTGGTACTGGTCCCACCTCCCCCAGAAGCGGTTCCAATGCCCCAAGAATCTGAAACCCTCCCTCCTGCACCACTGCTCAAGCTACATATTCATTCTCACTAATTAAGTAGCTATCAAACTCTGCTTTAAATATACCCAATGACTTCATTTGTGGCAATAAATTCTTTAAATATACCCAATATTTGTGGCAATAAATTCCACAAATTCATCACCCTCTGGTTAAAGAAATTCCTCCTCATCTCATTCTAAAGGGACATCCTTATATTCTAAAGCTGTGCCCTATAGTCCTAAACTCCCCCCTTATTGGAAAGAACCTTTTTATGTCCACTGTATCTGGGCCTTCTTATATTCGATAAGTTTCAATGAGATTCCCCCATTGTTCTTCTAAACTCCAGTGAGTACAGGCCTAGAGCCATCAGACATTCCTCATATGTTAACCCTTTCATTCTCTGAAACTCCTCTGGTCCCTCTTCAATGTCAGCACATCCTTTCTTAGATGAGGGGTCCAAAACTGCTTATAGTACTCCAAACGCAGTCTGACTAAAGCCTTAGCATTATATTCAGTTTTTCGATATTTTAGTCCTCTTGAAATGAATGCTAACTTTGCATTTGCTTTCCTTACCACAAATTCAACCTGCAAGTTAAACTTTAGCGAATCCTGCACGAGGATTCACTAGTCCCTTTGCAGCTCAGATTTCTGAATTTGCTGTCCGTTTAGAAAATAGTGTATGCCAGTTCCGGTGATGTCATCGTTCAGAATGGCAGCTTAAGTCAACAGCTCCTCTGGAAAAACGCATATTTTGCCCCATTAATCCATCAAACATAAGATCTTTTGAAAATATCTGAATTGATAAGGAGGGCAAAAATGGGGAAAAAGATTTAAAAAAGCATCACTGCGGAGCCTATGGAAGAGAGAGGGGCAGCGCGTGGCGACGAGGCTGACACAGGGCCTCGTTCAGGCAAAGCGTCAAATATAAGGATTTTGAAAGAGATAAGGGAAGTCCAAAAAGATATAAAACAGCAACTCAATGATAGAGCTTGCCAATGTCAATCAGAAAATAGCGGTGGCAGAGACTCGAATTGAGAAGGTGTAATATCGGGTGCAAAACGTTGAACAGATACTAAGTAAGACGATAAAAATATTGAATCAACAAGAAAGTAAATTGCTTGACCAGGAGGGAAGATTGCAACAGAAAAATATCAGGATTTATTATGTTCCCGAAGGAGCGGAGGGATTGTCGATGATGGACTTTGTAGAAAAGCTGCTGCGGGAAGCACTGCAGATTCCCCAGACTATGGAGATTGAAATTGAAAGGGCGCATCGTTCACTCGTTCTGAAGCTTTCCAGAGACAGACAAAGTAAACTGCACTCAATAGTACTTAAATTCCTTCGATTCAAGAGCAAGGTGGAGATTTTATGAAGGGCCTGGGGTAAGAAGAGGGTTTTTTGGAACAGGAAGTTCATGATTACCCCCCAGCAGTCCTACAGAAACGGAAGGAATATTCCAAAGCAAAAGAATATTAAAGCAAGGAAAGATTAAATTCCAAACCCCGTACCCTGCTAAACTGAGGGTATTTTACCAAGAGGGGATACCAGACGGTGGAAGAGGTGACTACAGACATGAAGAACAGAGGACTGCCCATTAGCGTGGTCAAACCAAGGGAACGTCTGGCTGAGCAGTTATCCCGATTGGCCTGGGAAATAGTATGAGAACTATTTCCCAAGCAGGGGACGGGAGCACGACGAGAGAAGGATATCTGCTTCTCTGAAAGAGAAGAGATTGCTGTTCTCTGAGGACAGCCCTCACCTTCTCCAGAAGAGCCATAAGGTTTGGCTAACTTTAAAAGTGCTGAGAAACTAAACAGAAGCAAAAATAGAGGGTGATATACCTATTTCGATAAATACATATTATAAAGTGGATTTTATATTACTCAATTTTTAAAAATTCATTCACTCATTCCTTTTTCTCCACCTAATTGAGAATATATACATGGGAGGAATACACAGGGAAATCATTTCTGTGTAATGGACATAGATTTTTTTTACTTACTTTTATAGGTACTGCAGTGGGGGCCCTCAACTCACAAATAGGAGGGGCTACCCACACGGCTAGATGTTTCTTCTAGCTCAACCCAGGGTCATGAAGAGAACCCTCCGTTACCTTTTTTTTAATTATTTGCATTTCTTGGCTCTTACTTGTTCAGGGAGTAAACCGATTAAGTAATATTCTGCAAATTTCAAAGATATACTAACAGATAAATACACATGGCTAAGGGCAAAGTAAAATTCATTTCTTTTAATGTCAACGGGCTGTTGAATCCAGTGAAGCGCAGTAAAATTCTCTCAAAAATGAAAAAGAACAAGCCCATGTAGTATATTTACAGGAAACTCACAAGTGATAATGAGCATGGAAAATTAAAGAGAATGGGCTTCACTAATTTATTTTTCTCCTCATATAAATCAGAACATAGACGAGGGGTTGCTATTCTCATCTCAAGCAAGCTAAATTTTGAAAAAGTATTCGAAATGGGAGATAAGGAGGGCAGATATATTCTGGTATGGGGAATATAGATGGAAATCCAGTTACTTTGTTGAATATATACGCACCCCCAGGAAGTGATATTAGTTTCTTCCAGAAAATTACTAATGTTATGGTAATGGAAACAGAAGGTCTCTTGATATGTGGGGGAGACTTAAATTTAAAATTACAACCGAAGTTAGACTCTTCCAATAGAAAAACTTCTAAAACAAAGTCCTTACATAAGAAAGTTAACACTCTTTTTGAAGATGTTGATCTAATTGATATATGAGGGACCTTTTCCCCGACAGAAGGGATTACACTCATTATTCTGCCCCCTATTCCATATATATAAGAATAGACTATTTCATAACATTTGGAAAAGATAGAGACAAAATAATCACCAGTGGAATTGGGACAATAGATGTAAGTGACCATGCACCTATATATTTATCTGTTGATTTTGACCTACAACCAAAGGATACTATTTGGAAACTAAATTCAAGTCTACTCAATGATCCCTATTTTAAGGAACAAATTAAAAAAGAAATTGGTCTTTACTTAGAATTCAATGATAATGGAGAGGTTTCACCTCCCATTCTATGGGATACTCTGAAGGCTGTCTGAAGAGGGAAAATTATAGCAATATCTTCATATAAGAAAAAAAATAAGGAATAAAACATTAGAAGAATTACAAAATAAGCTGAAGGAACTAGAAAAAAAACACAAATTGAGTTTGGCACAGGATACACTGGAGGAAATTTTTAAAAATTAGGAATGAAATTAATAGTTTGGCTACACAAGAAATTAGAAAAAAATTAATGTTTCTGAAACAGAGACACTATGAAAGTGGATCTAAATCAATGAAAATACTGGCGTGGAAACTGAAAACAAAGAGAGCAGAAAATACAATTCATAGAATTAGGGATCCGAGAACAAAAGTGATAAAAAAAATAAGCTAAGTGAAATTCAAGAAGCTTTTGAAATGTTTTACAAAACTCTATATTCCAAAGTTCCAGGGGGAAGCACAACCCAAATTGACACCTTCCTGAATATTTAGAGTTACCCACTTTAAGCAAAGAACAAAATAAAACAATGACTGCTGACATAACTGAAGCTGAACTAAACACTGCAATTAGTAGGCTTAAATTAAGCAAGTCACCAGGATCAGATGGATATACGGCAGAGTGGTATAAAGAGTTTAGAAGTGAGTTAATTCCTGTTTTACTCCCCACACTGAACTGGGCCCTAAGAAATGCGCAAATGCCACCCAGCTGGAAGGAGGCGATAATCTCAGCTATACTGAAAGAAGGCAAGGATAAAATGGAATGTGGGTCATTTAGTCCAATATCTGTTCTGAATGTGGATTATAGAATATTTACCTCCATCATGACCAAACGATTAGAAGATTTTCTACCCACACTGATACAGATAATGATCAGACAGGTTTTATACAACAACGCCAAACACAAGACAATATACAAAGGACACTTCACATTATGGATTATATTTAAAAAATGAAATTGAAGCAATAGTGATGTGTGGACACTGTAAAGGCATTTGATTTGGTTAATTGGAATTTACAGAGTTTTACATAGTTTTGGTCTACATGACGCGATTATTAAAACTATACAGGCACTATATGACAATCCTACTGTCAGGATTAAAATCAATGGATATTTATCTAATAGTTTTACCCTAGAAAGGGACACGAGACAGGGTTGTGCATGGTCACCACTACTCTTTGCATTATATCTGGAACCATTAGCTCAATACATCAGACAAAATGAAGATATCAGGGGAATTGCTATTAAAGGGACAGAACATAAATTGGCCTGTTACGCGGATGACATTTTGATCTATCTAGGGCAACCAACATACTCTTTACCTAAATTGATGCAATCCTTTGAACAATATGGCTAATTATCAGGATACAAGATCAACATAGATAAAACCCAGCTACTTTCATTTAACTATAACCCACCAAGAGAAATTGAAAGTAGGTATCCTTGGGCATGGCAAACAGTCTGTCAAATATTTGGGCATATTATGTGAAAAGATTTGGCAAAATTATCAGAATACAATTATCAGCCAATATATAAAAAAATTAAGGAAGATATAACAAGGTGAAACCCAATTCCTTTTCTTGGTCTCAGTTCAAGGATTGAATATACTAAAATGAATATACTGCCCAGACTACTATATCTCTTTCAGACCCTACCAATAGAGGTTAGCCAAAATCAATTCAATGAATGGAACGAGATGCTATCAAGATATATATGGCAAGGTAAAAGGCCTAGAGTTCATCTCAAAGCTTTGCAATTAGCCAAGGAAAAGGGGGGATTGGGCCTACCTTCTCTCAGAGATTATTATTTTGCAGCACAGTTGAGAGCTGTGATATGCTGGTGCAACCCATCATATGTCGTTCAATGGAAAAACATTGAGGAGAGGATACTTTCCATCCCCATACAGGCAATTTTGGCTGATAACAACCTACAAAGTTACATAAATAATATTGACAACCCGTGGGTGAAATGGACTCTTAAAATATGGAAAACTATTATAAAAGAATATAAACTAGAGAGAGACATTGCAATTCTTAAATGGTGTGCATATGACTCGGATTTTACACCGAATAAACTGGATGCTAGATTTAAGGACTGGACAGCTAAAGGAATAACAGCTATTTGCAATATAACGAAAGAAGGAACACTATTCAGTTTTGAAATACTCAAAGAGAAACACTTACTAGAAAAACAAGACTTTTACCGGTATTTACAGATGCGACAGTATGTTAATAGGATGGTTAAAAATGTAACCAAGGCAAGTACATGTCTGATAGAGCTATTTAGAAAAGCATCTAATTCAGACAACAGTAGTAGAATCATTTCAAGCGTATATAAGGGTATGTCAAATCTTAAAACACATTGGACTTCATACATTAAAACAAAATGGGAGAAGGAAAGAGGGATAATAATATCTGAGGAAGACTGGACAATAATATGGAAGTATCAATGGAAGTGTACCAGTTCATGGAAATGGAGGGAGTTCGGGTGGAAAAACTTGATAAGATATTTTATTACACCCTCTCAGAAATCCCATTATGATAGTAACCCCACTGTTTGCTCGAGAAATTGTGGTAATGAAAATGCAAACTATTATCATATTTTCTGGGAATGCCCCGTTATCAAAGAATATTGGAGTAGGATACATAATGCCCTACAAGACATCTTTAAATGTGAAATACCCTTAGAGAGTAAGACTGTATATTTTGGGTATATACCTCAAGAATCGTTGAAAAGAGATAAATATTTAATGAATGTACTGCTGGTGGCTGGTAAAAAGACCCTTACCAGGAAATGGTTATCACAGGAGAGCCCAACTTTAAATGTATGGATGGAAATTACAATGGACATTTACAAAATGGAGAAGATAACAGCATCTGTTAATCATAAGTTGGAACAATTTTATTCATAGTGGAAAAATGGTTTAACTACATAACACCTCATAGGCCTGATTTTATTCTCACAAGTCAATGAATATGTTGTCAAAAAAAATCACTCCCTACTCTGTACATAGTTTTCTTCTTTCGATTGTTCTTTCTTTCCCCTCTATAAGTGTATACCTCAGATAAATGTTATGTGGAGAGTTGTGACAAATATAATTATATAATATATGTACAGTATCTGAAATACATCTTGTGGAAATGTTTGATGATGAAATTCAATAAAAAATAAATTACAAAAAAAAAGTGTATGCCTTTATTCCTTCTACCAAAGTGCATAACCATGCAGTTCGCTGATTATTCTTCTCAGTGTCCTATATGTATTTCCCTCGAAGGATTAAAGTGGCAAGTGCAGGGGAACACTGCCTCCTACTCCACATTTGGAGACAAATTAGCATGATGACCTCTCATATATGATGCTCCATCTGTTGCACAAGAAATCATGTTCCTAATTGGAATACTTTTATCCTCAATATACATTTGAGCTTGTCGTAGATTGATTCTCAGTTGATACTTGTTTTAAAATTTTTACAAAACTGAATCTCTTCATAAACATTTTCATTTTTGATAATCTGTATGTATGTCATTAGCAATGCCTCGTCATTTTGCACAGTTGATTCAACCAGTTGTAGCCCAAATATTGTTTTTTGGAGTTGATACTCAATGTCTTCACTCATTTCATCAATACAACAAGCTACAGAGTTACTACTCAGAGGAATTAGTTTTAAGATACTGGTATCCATTGTGAGAACAGTTCTGAGCACTTCTGATACGGCAGACATTATTAGTGTTTCACCAATTGTATGAGATTTTCCAAACTTTGCTATCATTTTGGAAATGTTATAAGAAGCAATGAGACCTTTATCAAGGTAATTTTTCACTTTCTTGGCAGATGACTCGAGTGTGTAACGCTTTTCAAATGCTTCCTTCATCTTCTGGAACTGGGTAATACCATAAGTAGCCTTTTCAGGGTGTCTTTTACGAAAGTGTTCCTGCAATCTCGATGGTTTCATGGCTTCATTAGATGGTACAGTATTACATATAAGACATACGGGGCGTCACTGATCTGATGGGAACAGAATAAAACATACTGCAGGTATGTAACATTGTATTGACACACTTTTGTAGTTTGTTTCTTAGCAGGATTAGAATTCAAGGTTTCAGTGCCTTCAGACTTGTGGATTTATCCATCATTAATGGGGTTAAATTAAAATAAAAAACTAACACAAACTGGGAATACCTAACGGACGTTGATGATGGCAGGGAGTTGACATGGATGGAATGATGGTAGCGGCACACAAAGGAACAGCAAGGCAAAGGTGAAGACAATCACAACAGCAAAAGTTTTCAGACTGGAATCTGAATGTTGGTTGGGATAGAGCTGGTGTTCAACAAGCTACCTTTATACTATACACAAAATAAACTGCAGATGCTGGGGTCAGAGCAACACTCACAACACGCTGGAGGAACTCAGCAGGTCGGGCAGCATCCGTGGAAAAGATCAGTCAATGTTTTCCATGGATGCTGCCCGACCTGCTGAGTTCCTCCAGCGTGTTGTGAGTGTTACCTTTATACTATTCCAGTTAGCACAATTGACCAATCATATAAGGTCTCATTATCCCCAAAGATGGTTCTTGACTGCACAGATGAAACTGAGGTTGCTTTGAGCACCTCAAGAAGTATCCTTGGGGTTGGCAGGTTCACTGTTTGGTTCCAGCCAGCGCTGTGTCGTTACACAACCTGTTTGACTTAATCAGCTGTTAAGTTGCATGAACTCATTCTGTGCCGTGAGTCGATGGGAACTGTTGGGCACCCTGGTTGCTAATTTATATATCCCAATAGGTTGGTAAGGTCGGATGAGATTGCCGAGTTTCAGACATTTGTGATGATGGGTGCTCACCGCCTGCAGAGCGATGGTTCTTCCTGTGTTCCGGAGCCTCAGCCTTTTTTTTTTACAAGTGCATGTTCTACTAACAGTCAGTCAGATCTCATGCTTCAAGTTAGGGTGCCACTTACCGCCTCCCCCAAGAATCATGAATGCCCTCCGACTACTTCTGTATCCTCTGACTACCCCTTAGGACATGTAACTGCCTCCAGTGGGAATCTGTAAAACATGTTATGTACCCCTAAGGGGTCATATTTTTATGGACTATACCTTTAAAAAGAAAGCGAGTTGTTCAACACAAGCACCTTGTTATTAAGAGAGAGAGAGAGAGGCGAAGACTGCTTTGAGATGGTTTTATGGTTTCTGTGCAGCATGCTTACACTTTTGCAAGGACACTGCCAGCTTCTGTGTTCTTACAGCTGGTGTTCAGCATACTGAGATAAATAGAGGATCAGCTGATAGACACACAGACATATGATTTTGGACACTGTATGAGTTTGTTGTGCCTACAGAAAGGTGGGTTTTTTGGAGGATCGATCAGTGGCTCTCGCAGTGTGGACAAGGTGTGTCCGGTGGGAAGTTAACAGTGTGTCCATCCCTCGCCTGGGTTGATAACTTTACTACAGAAGACGGTCTCCTTTTTTGTGGTCACATTCGGTGACTTTAAAGGAAGAGAAGAGAGGAGAGAGAGGTTTGAAACAGAAGAAACCTAGTGACAAAGAGGTCACTGTTTGGACTCTCTCTCTAAGTAGCCCGTGAGGGTGAGTTTGAGTTCCATTCGAATGCGAAGATGTGACTGTCACGTAGTTAATCCACAAGAGTGGGTTCTCTGGTGAGGGGAGTACCTTTGTGAAGCTCACTTGTGTATTACCCTTGTTTGGGTGTGGTAGTTCACTGAAGAAAGGCACCCCTGTGGCAAATCACTGTTGGAGTTATTTTGTATGTCGTGGAACTGGATAAGTGGCTATCACGTTGTGCATTTGGGGTTGATTCCCTTGAAGAGGGCCCCCTTAGTGATAAGCTACTGTTGGTGATAATCCATATGTGGATTCTGTTTGAGTATCCTGTGGCCACCACTTTGGAATGACCCGTAGCTGAATTTGGGTGTGGTACCACTTGTGTTGAAAGGATATTCATTGAAGATCACTGTCGGTGATATTTCGTGTGTGGAGTGGAACAACTTCGCAAATAAAACCTACTACTATTGTTATTTTGTATTGCTGTCATGGAATCTGTGGAATATCGATGTAATTGCCTTCTTTCGACATTTACCCTGGATTACAAATCTCTCTCTCTCTCTCTCTCTCTCTCTCCATCACCACTCAACTCCATACCACGAACTGAACTGAACTTTACATATCACTGTAAGACTGTATCTATTTACCCCTAAGCTTGAAGAAGCTTGGTTTTCATATATTTCCACACTTATATACATATAATCTCTGCTAACCTGTTTAATATATCTGAATTTATATCACTGTTATTGCATAGTTACTATTAAATAGTATTAGTGAATAGCAATAGCAGACTCCAATGTGTTTTCTATTTCTACTGGTTCTTTAACCCGTCACGGGGTACGTGACAAACAACCTACCTCTGACATCCCCCTTATCCTTTCCTTTGGCATGGAAGCACTCCAATAGCATTACAGAATAACACTCAATCTGATCTGTGGATGTATGCAGTAATCTCAGATTATTTCTGCCCTTTAGGTTGACCACGCTGCAAACCGCACCCAGTTTGGGAACAAGATCTACAACTTTGGTGCCATCCAGGAGAAGGTTGCCCACATGGCACTGCTGCAGTACGTGACAGAGGTGAGGATAACAGCCACAGGAATGCCAGTTGATCACCAGGGGGTTGCAGATCACCCCCTCCCCACCTCATTGCTCACAGGAGCTTTCCCCAAAGGAAACTAGTCAGGCATTTCTGGGATCCTGTCTGCTAACAAAGTCCTAGTTAAAGCATGGCCAACACAATGCAAACAACAGGAATTCTGCAGATGCTGGAAATTCAAGCAACACACATAAAGGTTGCTGGTGAACGCAGCAGGCCAGGCAGCATCTCCAGGAAGAGGTGCAGTCAACGTTTCAGGCCGAGACCCTTCGTCAGGACTTCGTCAACACAATGCAGATATTTAAGGGGAACCTGGGGGGGGAATGTCTTCATTCAAAGGGTGGTGAGAGTGTGGAAGTAGCTGGCAGCAGAAGTGCTGCATGCAGATTGCAACATATAGACCATAGGGCATAGGAATAGAATTAGGTCATTCAACCCATCAAGTCTGCACTACCATTCAATCATGGCTGATTTATCCCTCTCAACCCCATTTTTTGCCTTCTCCCTGTAATCTTTGACTCCATTACTAATCAAGAACCTATCAGCTTCCACTTTAAATATACCCAATGAATTGGCCTTCATAGCTATCTGTAGCAATGAATTCCACAGATTCACCACCTTCCTCATCTCTATTCTAAATGGACGTTCTTGTATTCTGAGGCTCTGCCTTCTGGTTCTAGACTCTACCACTATAGGAAGCATCCTCTCCACATCTGCTACAAATTGACTTCTCAATAATCAGTAGGTTTCAATGAGAATCTCCCCTCGTTCTAAACTACAGCAAGTACAGGCCCAGAGCCATCAAATGCTCTGAGCATTTAAGAAAAGTTTGGATAAGTACATGGATGGAAGGGGTATGGAGAGCTGTGGTCCCATTGTAGGTCAATAGAACTAGACAGACTAACAGTTCAGTATGCACTAGACTTTCTATGACCAGGAAACAGCAACAACAGAACACATAGCAAGTACTGACATGAAGCAAATGTGATAAGTAATCAGACTGGCAGCAGCATTGATTTGTGTGGGAATAAACAACATAACAGTGTGGACTGAAGGGGTCATTGACTACTGACCATCAGTGCAGGACTTGTATATGTCCAGGACAAAGAGATGGACAGGAATAAACCATTGCAGGCATAACCCAACATGCGAACTGCCTTTTCTAAAAGCTCCCTTCTAGAAAACGCTATAGGGCTGTTAAAACATAATTTTTGCACTATCTTAAAAGTTCTTCCCTTCTCCGGCAGTTAATCTGATCAATTACTCTAGTTAGCCCCCACACACCCCCAACCCCATGTATCTATTACCCTTGTGACTGAACTGCACTGTAAACATTTTAAACCTCTTTTTCTAATGCTGCTCACATTGTAAATGCATGTTGGCATTTATATATTTGTACTCATTTTATTCCTTTTGTACTTTAACCTCTGACTTTATTTTTTGTGCAATCCTTTATTCTTTCTAATTGTTGTTTTTTGTTGCATGTGTCACACCCTGACCAACACACCACAACAAATTCCTAATACATGTAAATGTATACAGTGAATAAAGTTGATCCTTGAGTCCACAGAAGGCAGGTGGGGCATTGGTTAAATGTGTCATCAGAGGGCTTCGTGCTCCACTTGACTGTGAGAAACTCTCCTGGCATTGACAATCCCACGGCATGGCACTCCCTTTAGCACCACTCCTCCCTCAGCACTGTGCTCCTCAGTACAACTCCTGTCACAGTACAATGCCTCCTGGCTCTCCCCCTTTACAACACTCGTTCGTGGGGCCACTCTGACAGTACTGTGTTCCCTCAGCACCACCCCTCCCATGGCAAGGCTCTCTTCAGCACCACCTCTGTTACAGTGCATACAGTGTGATGCTTTCTGCCCCCACACCACACAGTGCAGCACCCCTTCATGAGGCCTCTCTGACAATATTGTACTGCCTCAGCAATACCTCCCCACCCCCCACCACAACCAGAATACCCTTGGCGGAAAGTCAGTATTAGTGCAGGATCTGTGCCGGCATAGTTTTGAAGCAGGTGAGACTGCAAGCCACTGAGCTATGGTGATCGTCTGTGAGCATTTAATATAGAATTTCTGCCTCCACAGTCTATGGCCTATATGATCAGTGCTAACATGGATTCCGGAGCTACAGAATTCCAGATAGAAGCAGCCATCAGCAAGATCTTTGCCTCTGTGAGTTATCGTTTGTTTGTTTTGTTCCTGCTCATTATCTGTTGCACTGCTCTGGTTTAAATCCCAGATTCTCTGCAGGGAAACCTGATTTCTTCTCGACCCCTTAAGGATACTCAGTGGCGTTGCATTTGGGAAAACAGATTATTGGAAATACTCAGCGGGTCAGACAGCAGGTGAGGAGAGAGGAAGAGCTCTGGAATGATGTCATAGTGGAAGGTTACAGTGTAATACATTTGGGCTAAGATGAGGAGAAATTCCCTCCTGTTGAGGCGGTGGACTTATGGTATTCTTTTCTCCAGAGCCAAGTGGCTGCAGTATCTTTAAGAAGGAAGTAGATATCTAGAAACAAAGAGCTCAGCGGAGGGAGCAGGAAAATATGGAGATGGCCTGGGACTACTGATGTGTCGCAGAGATCAGCGGTGGATCTGGCGTTTGTTAATGATTTGGATGATAACGTGGTAAACAGGTTCTGTAATTTTTTTATTATTTATTGGGGTACAAAGGCCCTTCCAGCCCTTTGAGCCACGCCGTCCCAGCGACCCCTGATTTAGTCCAAGCCTAATCACAGGATAATTTACAATGACCAATTAACCTACTAACCAGTACATCTTTGAACTGTGGGAAGAAATGGGGCACCCGGAGGAAACCCACTCAGTCATGGGAGAATCTACAAACTCCTTACAAGCGGTTGCAGGAATTAAATTGTAAAGCATTATGCTAACCACTATACTAACATGCCACCCAAGTTATTTGGAAATAACACAAAGATTGGAGGTATTGTGGAGAACAAGGAAGGCATGCAGCAGGATCTGGACCAGCTGGAAACAGCTGAAAAATAGCAAATGGAATTTAATGCAAATAAGTGTGAGGTGTTACATTTTGGGAGGACAGAGCAGAGTAGGACTCGCCCATTGAACAGTAGGACCCTGAGGAATGCAGTAGAACAAAGGGATTTGGGAACAAAAGTCCCTAATTTCTTGAAAGTGGTGTCACAGGTAGATAGGGTGGTAAAGAGAGATTATGGTACTTTGGTCTTTATAAATCAGAGTTTTGAGTACAGGCGTTGGGATACTATCTTGAAGTTGTATATCATTGTTTTTTTTCCCCCATCAAGTTTAGGAGGTAGATGGGAATCTCAATATCTTGTCCGGAAGGAGGTATTTTTGATGGGCAGTACTGATGCAAAGCTGCACTGACTAAATGTGAAAAAAAGAACATGACTACTATTTTGAAGGAGTCTCTCAAAGTACTGGGAGAATGATATTTTCCCCTCCTCCAACATCACTAAAGAGATGACCTGGGCCATTGCCGAATAGTAGGTTACTCTGTGCGTATCAGTGCCACATTTAACAGAAGATTTTCATTGGCTCCAAACATTTTGTGATGTCTTGAAACCAGGTGAGGCATCAAAGAAACAGGATTCTTTCCTTCCGCACTGCTTCAGCAGGGGAAGTGATTTGCTGTCAGTATCAGCCTTCATTCTGTCTCAAACCAACAACCTGACTGCTTACCAGCCAGTCATAGTCATACTTTATTGATCCCCTGGGGAAATTGGTTTTTGTTACAGTTGCACCATAAATAATTAAATAGTAATAAAACCATAAATAGTTCAATAGTAATATGTAAATTATGCCAGGAAATAAGTCCAGGACCAGCCTATTGGCTTAGGGTGTCTGACCCTCCAAGGGAGGAGTTGTAAAGTTTGATGGCCACAGGCAGGAATGACTTCCTATGACGCTCTGTGTTGCATCTCGGTGGAATGAGTCTCTGGCTGAATGTACTCCTGTGCCCAACCAGTACATTATGTAGTGGATGGGAGACATTGACCAAGATGGCATGTAACTTGGACAGCATCCTCTTTTCAGACACCACCGTCAGAGAGTCCAGTTCCATCCCCACAACATCACTGGCCTTACGAATGAGTTTGTTGATTCTGTTGGTGTCTGCTACCCTCAGTCTGCTGCCCCAGCACACAACAGCAAACATGATCGCATCGGCCACCAGAGACTCATAGAACATCCTCAGCGTCCCAGAATATTCCATACTGCCTCTCCGACGGCCCCGGGGCATTCCGCGCTGCCTCTCCGGGGGGTCCCTGGGCATTCCGCGCTGCCTCTCCAGTGGCCCCGGGGCATTCTGCGCTGCCTCTCCGGTGGCCCCTGCGCATTCCGCGCTGCCTCTCCGGGGGTCCCTGGGCATTCTGCGCTGCCTCTCCGGGGGGTCCCTGGGCATTCTGCGCTGCCTCTCCGGGGGGTCCCTGGGCATTCCATGCTGCCTCTCCGGGGGGGGGGGGGAGTCCCTGGGCATTCCGCGCTGCCTCTCCGGCGGTCCCGGGGCATTCTGCGCTGCCTCTCGGCGGTCCCTGGGCATTCCGCGCTGCCTCTCCGGCGGTCCCTGGGCATTCCGCGCTGCCTCTCCGGCGGTCCCGGGGCATTCTGCGCTGCCTCTCGGCGGTCCCTGGGCATTCCGCGCTGCCTCTCCGGCGGTCCCGGGGCATTCCGCGCTGCCTCTCGGCGGTCCCTGGGCATTCCGCTGCCTCTCCGGGGGTCCCTGCGCATTCCGAGCTGCGTCTCAGCGGCCCCGGGGCATTCTGCGCTGCCTCTCCGGGGGGGGGGGGGGTCCTTGGGCATTACGCGCTGCCTCTCGGCGGCCCCAGGGCATTCCGCGCTGCCTCTCCGGCGGTCCCGGGGCATTCCGCGCTGCCTCTCGGCGGTCCCTGGGCATTCCGCGCTGCCTCTCCGGCGGTCCCGGGGCATTCCGCGCTGCCTCTCGGCGGTCCCTGGGCATTCCGCTGCCTCTCCGGGGGTCCCTGCGCATTCCGAGCTGCGTCTCAGCGGCCCCGGGGCATTCCACGCTGCCTCTCGGCGGCCCCAGGGCATTCCGCGCTGCCTCTCCGGGGGGTCCCTGGGCATTTCACACTGCCTCTTCAGCGGTCCTGGGGCATTCTGCCCTGCCTCTCTGGCGGTCCCGGGGCATTCTGCAGTGCCTCACCAGGGCGTCCCGGGGCATTCCGTACTGCCTCTCCGGCAGTCCCACATGATACCAGTCGATTCTTCCAATGCTAGCATAGGCTTGGAGATTGGAGAGTTATTAAAATGGGATCCCAGCCTGGAGCTGATGTAGTCCCAGCCGTTTAATCTGTTGGAAAAGAAATCCAACCGTTCCCTCTTACAGAGCCCTCCCATTTTTCTTTCATCCATGTGCCTATGTAAGAGACTCTTAAATCTCCTTGTTGTGGTTCACACCAGAATTTCTGAGGGAGATGCAGGACTGATTTCCACTAGGGAGACTAAGGTCGGGAAGTGGTAGTGACGTAGATGAGGTGGTGACTAATCTTACTCACAATCTCTCCACAGGAGGCTGCCTGGACAGTTGCAGATGAGTGCATCCAGCTAATGGGTGGAATGGGCTTCATGAAGGTCAGTGTCACAGTCTGCATTCGCTCTGCACCCACCACCACCACCAAACGACAGCTCAGTCACTCAGGAGTGGGTATTCTACGTAAAACACTGTAAAGGGGGTGTGAATTGTTCAGTTCCACCAGGGTGGGCCCCATTTTGCATCTCATAGAGTCATAGAGCACTACAGCCTTCGGCCCATCTTGTCCACGCCAAATTGTTATCCTGTCAAGGTCCAGGACCCGCACCTGGACGTCTGAGGTCCTTCCCAAGAACATAAGAAACACAAACCAGTCCAGGCCATTTAGCCCCTGAAGCCTGCTCTATCATTCAGTAAGATCGTGGACAGTCTTCAAACTCAATTGTCTTTCCTGCCCTAACTCCCAATTCTTAATGACCCAATGTCTACTCATCATATCCTTGGATACTTTTTATGCCTGAGGTGCTTTAGGAGTGAGAACCCTGAGGTTTCACTAACCTGTTGAGTGTGAAATTTCTTTTGCTCTTCAGTCTTAAATTTCTGACCCTTTGTGCCATCTCAGCATCTCCCCATTAATCCCTGTATGTACGAGGGGTGATTGATAAGTTCGTAGCTTAAGGTAGAAACAGTTAATTTTAGAAAACCTAGCACATTTATTTTTCAACATAGTCCCCTCCGACATGTACACGCTTAGTCCAGCGGTTGTAGAGCATACGGATCCCTTCTTTGTAGAAGTGGTCCACAGCAGGGGTGATTTATAAGTTTGTGGCCTAAGGTAGGAGATGAGTTACTAACTTCAAACTTTCTGCATTTTCACTTAAAGAGTTGAACTGCACATGCATGTAACGAGAGATGTATAACTCATCTCCTTTACTCTAGGCCACAAACTTATCAATCACCCCTGCTGTGGACCACCTGAAGGTGGAAGACGCTCTCGTTACATGCACGTGTAGTTCAACTCTTTGAGATTGCAGAAAGTTTGAATGTCTTGAAAGTGTCTTCACCCTCCAGATGGTCCACAGCAAGGATGATTGATAGGTTTGTGGCCTAAAGTAGAAAGAGATGAGTTATACAGCTCTCATTACATGCACATGCGGTTCAACTCTTTAAGTGAAAATGCAGAAAGTTTGAAGTTAGTAACTCATCTCCTACCTTAGGCCACAAACTTATAAATCACCCCTGCTGTGGACCATTTTCTGGAGGTCCAAGATGCCGACTTCTACGAAGAAGGGATCCGTATGCTCCACGACCGCTGGACTAAGTGTGTACATGTAGGAAAAATGAATGTGCTAGGTTTTCTAAAATTGACTCCTTCTACCTTAGGCCACAAACTTATCAATCCCCCCTCGTAAGTAAAAACATCATTCATTCTTCTAAACTCCAATGAGTACTCTACCTAAAAGATTCATCACCTTGACAGTGCGGCACCATTCTGACACATCGCAGATCAGGAAGGTGAACAGCATCATCAAGGATGCCCTCAGCCATTTGCTTTTCTTCCCTGGTAGAAGATACAGGAGCTCAAAGACATACTCAAGAACAGTTTCTTCCCAACTGCTCTCAGACTTGAAGGGAGAGGAGGAGGAAAAGAGAAAAAGAACAACTTTGTCACATGTACATTTAAAAATACAGTGTAATAGGGGTCATGTGGGGTCTTGGTATGGAGTGGACATGTGTCCCGGAAGCTGCGTCTACCTCCACCTTTTGCCTCACCCAAATAGCAGCTAATTCTTATTTTTTAAGTGACCGAAGTGAGCTCTAACAGGCTGAACGAAATGACAAAGCCAGGTAAAGGGAAGAAACAAGAAAAAGGCACAGGAGAAGAAGATTCTGGTGAGGGCTCTGTGAAGCTAGCGGACCCAGGAGAAGCTAAAGCTAATGCTGGTTACACCCCGGTCCCAACTACCATTGAAGAAGTCCTTGTGGTGGTAAACAAGATGTACAGTTTGGTAGACGGGAGACATGCTGAGCATAATAAGTCAATTATGAACCTAACAGCGGCTCTAAACGAAGTCAGTAAGCGTGTTTCTTTAATGGAGGATACCGCCGAATCGTATGAGAGGCGAATCGAAGAGTTAGAGAGGCGGCTTGATAGTCTAATATCCCAAAACATGCAGCTACAGGCTAAGGTGGATGACCTTGAAGCTTCATCTCGCTGTCAAAACATTTGCATTATTGGGGTTCAGGAGAAAGCTGAAAACAATAAGCTGACGGAAATTGTAGCCATGTTGCTTCCGAAGTTGCTGGGGTAAGAACATTTCCACCAGCCGATTGAAGTGGACCGTGCCCACCGGAGCCTAGCACCTGCTAAAAATGGTAGGCCAAGAGCTATTATTGCGAGGCTACACCACTACCAGGTTAAAGAGCTGGTACTATGATTGTCCAGGGAGAGAGCTCTGCTGCTATATGACGGGCGCCTGGTGTTCATGCACCCGGATTTAACCTTGGCTGCCACGAGGAAACATCAGGATTTTCAGCACATTAAGGAGAAATGCAAAGCCAGGAAAATTAGGCATGGATTCCAGTATCCAGCGAGGTTTGTGGTTACAGTTAACAATAGCACCCGTACATTCAGCACTGCAGCTGTAGCAGAGGAGTTCCTGAGTTGAGAAGTTAAAGATTGGCATTCGGACCCCGTACCAACCTAAAAATGGATTAACGCTGGATTACTGGATTCGTCATTGATCGATAGTGGCTTCGTCTGGAGACTTAGTTCAGCGCATGAGGAACTGAAAAATAAGCTCACTCTAAGATGTGGGTGAGGACCGATCGTTATTGTTTATTTTTATATTTCATAGTGTATTTGTGAAGAGGTGCTTCTCCCGTGTTTAGTGAGTGATGGGTATTTATCTCAGTATTCCGAGCCATGTGTTGGCTCTTGGATATAGCTTTGACTCTAGGTCAGGGGTATGGAAGTACTACTCCTGGTGTGTTTTTATTTTCATTTTTGGGAGGGTTTTCTGTGTTTCTCAAGGGTTTGTTACAGCACATCTATTTGTTCGAGTTACAGTTTGTGTTATGCCATGACCATACAGCATATTTTTTTGTTAAGTTTTTGTATGACATCTAATTCGCATATGCACAGCATTAGTGAGACTAAACTTGTCAGCTAAAATGTACGGGGGATGAATAGTCCACTGAAGAGAGGGAAGGTGTATGCACATCTTCGTACACTCAAAGCTGATATTGTTTTCTCCAAGAAACACATATTAAGAAAACAGCAGCGAAAGTGCTTTGTCCCTCTTGGGCATCTCAAGTCTACCAGTCAAATTTTAGTACTAAAACTAGAGGTGTTGCAGTCTTAATTTAAGAAAACCATACCGTTTATTCACACACAAACTATCGCTGACCTGAGGGGCAGATATGTAATAGTAAGTGGAATATTAAATTCTATACCATTGACACTAGTGAATGTATGCAGGCCCAACTTTGATGATCCAGTTTTTTTTCAGAACCTCTTTAAGGCCATGCCTAATCTGTCTGACTCTAACATAATTGTAGGTGGAGACTTTAATTGCATCTTAAACTCCCTCCTAGATACACAATGTCCCCAAGTTTGTTCACTTAAAAATAGTGTAACACTTAACACATGCAATCGTATAACATAGTGGATATTTGGAGGCTTCTTAATCCACGAAGAAGGATTTTTCATATTTCTCCACAGTACATAAATCCTACTCTAGGATTGATTATTTTCTGTTAGATTCGAAATTGGTCTCATCAGTAGTCAGTTGCACTTACCATAATAACTTATATCGGATCATACTCCTGTCTCCCTTATACTCCAATTGAACCACAAAAGAGGTAAATATAGTTGGCAC
This sequence comes from Mobula birostris, assembly GCF_030028105.1. Taxonomy (NCBI): domain Eukaryota; kingdom Metazoa; phylum Chordata; class Chondrichthyes; order Myliobatiformes; family Myliobatidae; genus Mobula; species Mobula birostris. The sequence goes on from NC_092374.1 coordinate 100,641,398, forward strand.
TTAAATAATGCTTTGCTAAAGGATAAGGATTTTTGCTCTTATCTTTCAGATAAGATAGATCTACAAACGTATACTTAAGCACCAATGAGAGGCCATGAAGGCGGTTATTAGAGGGTTGCATAATAGCTTCATGGCCTCATGGGAGGCCACGAAGGCGGTTATTAGAGGGTTGCATAATAGCATATGAGACAGCAGAAAAAAGAAGGTTCAAGAAAAGATTAACTGAAATAGATGATCAGTTGGCAAATCTGGAAGCTTCTTACAAAATAAACCTGGAAGCAGAATTACTTAATAAGATTACTGCCTTACGGTATGAGTATAATTCTATAATGTCCAAGAGTGCTTCAAAACTACTGACACAAGTCAGACAGAGGTATTTTGAGCTTGGTGAAAAACCACATAAGTTATTAACCCGTCAGTTAAGACAGATGCAGGCCTCCAGGGCCAAACATCGTATAAAGGTGAAAGATGGCTTTCTATTGACGGACCTGGAAAAAATTAATAAGTGTTTTGCGGAGTTCTATACTAATGTTTACCAATCACAAGGCGGTCTAGATGTTGAAGCTATGGAAGCATTTTTTGATAATCTGAAGCTGCCCACGCGGTCAATAGATTCAGTAAATACACTTGGATGCTGATATAAGCCTAGGTGAGATCAAGAAGGTCATCTCTTCCCTCCCCAATAATAAGCCAGTGGGTCCGGATGATTTTAGCATGGAATTCTTCAAAGTATTTGGCCCAAAATTGTCACCTCTGCTCTTACGAATGTTGAATTACTCTAGGATAACTTCCAGATTGCCACCCACTTTGTGTAAAGCTAATGTTTCTCTGATTCCAAAACCAGGCCGTGATCCCAAGGTGGTTTCATCATATCGCCCCATTTCACTGCTGCCCATTGAAACTAAAATTCTTGGGAAAGTCCTGGCCAATAGGTTAAAAGAATGCATTTGTTCTCTTACTCATCCAGATCAAACTGGCTTTATGCCAGGTAGACATATGTATTTTAATTTGCGTTGTCTTTTCAATATTTTATATACAAAACATGCAGAAGAGGTTGTAGTCATTTCATTAGATGCGCAGCGTGTGTTTGACCAAGTGGAATGGCCATATATGATGTTTGCACGTAAGAAATTTGGATTTGGACCATCTTTCTTTCACATTGGCAGTGGCATGGGGAGCAAGGGTGGACCCAAGTGCAAGACACGTCTTGTGAGGTTACTTAGATTTAGTTTATTGGTCGATACCATGAGAGCCAGGCAGGAGCAGGAGTAGCAAACTGCACAAGGACTGAGGACTAGGACCAGGCTGGGACCAAGGGTCTGGGCTAGGACTCGAAATCGGCTCCCAGAACTAGAGGAGACATGAAGAGGCTAGGGTATGGACTCCAAGCCCGAGATTGGGCAAGGACCCAGTACCTGGGTCTTGGCTTGGGCTCGGACCCCAGAACCAGGCACGGACATGACATGGGCTAGGGAGAGGAGGAACATGGGAACACAGAGCCTCGGTCTCGGGAGAGCAGGTACATGGAACCATGGACACATACACAGAACACAGAGTTGGGACCCTCCTTGGGTACAGGACATAGGGCCGGGACTCACACACAGAACAGAGAGCCGGGACCCCTCCTTGGGTACAGGACATAGGGCCGGGACTCATGACCCTCCGCAGGGCAACGGCAAGACGGCCTGACTTACCCCACGGAGGCAAGGACAAGACAAGACCGACACGAATGAACACCAGACAGTACCTATCTAGCTCCGGTGATGGAACTAGACCGAAGTGCAGGCAGGGGCTGCAGACGAGGGCTAGAGGCGAGAGGGGCAGAGAAGGGATTCAGACAAGGGGGTAGGACAGGAATCACAGACCGCCAGGGCCAGGACTAGACTCAGAACTGGGAAGCTGCCAGGGCCAGGGCGTGGACATGGTACTTGAATGCCGCCAGGACCAGGACTTGACATGGTACTTGAATGCCGCCAGGGCCAGGACGTGGACGTGGTACTTGGATGCCACTGGAGCCAGGACATGGTTCTTGGAACCTCCGGGTAGTGCCGAGTTCTCAACTCGGACTGAGAACAGTAGACAGCGGTTCTTGATTCTTTCCGGCGGGTTAACTTGAAGACCCACCTTGATGAGGAAACTTTGCAGGCTCGCTTCAGCGAAGCAACTGGACAGGGTTGCTCCAGTGAGGAAAGGCGAATTACCGGCACTCGCTTCGGGCGGAGACAAGGCTTGCTCTGGCCAGATGACATTGGCACGCTGTGACTTTGCAGACACTCCCACACCGAATGGCTGAAAGCCGGAGACTTTAAACTCCCGGTTCAGCCGAGTGTTAATTGCCTCTAATCACCAAAGTCGAGGGAAATGGGAAAACGGAATCAACGGTCCAGATCGTAACATAAACAAGCTAAATTTAAAGGGACCCTGATCCAGACCATGACACTTTCATTAAATGGATTGAGATAATTTATTCACACCCACCTGCTTCTATTGTCACTAATCAGAATACCTCCTCCCCTTTTGCAATTCATCGTGGGACTCGTCAAGTCTGCCCCCTTTCTCCGTTGTTGTTTGCAGTTATCATTGAGCCACTGGCTGTTAGCATCAGACAGGACCCTTTGATATCTCCCATTGCTATGCATGGACATAAACATCATCTTTCGTTATACGCTGACGATGTCCTTTTATATATTTCCAACCCACAAGCATCAATACCTGCCCTTCTGACTCTAATTAATAATTTTGGTAGTTTCTCAGGTTTCTCTATTAATTGGGATAACAGTGAACTAATGCCAGTTACTGCAGTGGTTAATATAGCGTATTTACAGTCTATTCCCTTTAAAATAACTTATGATAATTTTTCCTATCTTGATGTGACTATTACAAAAAACCCAGATAACCTTTTGCAAGTGAATTGGCGAAACAAAGTTGAGCAGGTTAAACGCAATACTGACTTTTGGAAAACGCTTCCGATTTCTTTGGTGGGGAGGATTAACGCAATCAAGATGATTGTACTGCCACAATTTCTTCATTTTTTCCAGTCAATTCCATGTTTTATTCCTCTGTCATATTTTAAGCAATTGGATTCAATTATTATACCCTTCATTTGGAATTATAAAGCCATGAGAATGACGAGAAAACACTTGTCAAAGCCCAAGGAAGCAGGTGGTTTTGCCCTACCAAACTTTTAAAATGTATTACTGGGCTGCCCACCTATCCATTCTCGCATGGTGGAAAAAAGGCCCACCCTCTACCTCAGACTGATGCATGGTTATTCGTACAGTGAATGCTTTGGAAGAAGACTTCCTTACCAGCTCTCCTTAATAGCCCCACTGCAGTTAATAAGTCACGTTTTAGTAACCGCTTCGTAGTTGACAGCACTATAAGAATTTGGAAGCAGATTTAACCACATATTAAGGCCCCAAAAACTTATATTGACACTCCAATTTGTGACAATCATTCCTTTTTGCCTGGCCTGAATGATACTGTTTTTTCCCTACCTGGAAACAGAGAGGCATCTGTAGTATAGGTGACCTATATATTAATGGAAACTTTGCCTCATTTGCGCAGTTACAAGCAGTTTACAATATCCCTGCATCTAGTTTTTTTAGATATTTACAAATCCGAGATTATGTTAGGAAATATATACCTAACTTTGAAGTTTTAGACAAATATGAGTCCCTGGAGGCAATAAATAAATTTGATCCTGTTACTCATAGTGCGGTATCCTATCTTTATCAGATCCTACATAATGGAGCTCAGGTGAATACTGCAGGTTTTAAACAGGCATGGGTGGATGAATTGGGTATAGAACTGACAGAAAAGGTCTGGGATGAGTGTTTAAAGAGTATACATGATTGTTTGGTCAATGTCAGACACAGACTTATACGGTTTAAAACAATACATAGACTCCATTATTCCAAAGAAAAGTTGCACAGTTTCTACCCTGATGTTTCACTAGTTTGTAATAGATGTAAATCTGTGAACAGTAACTTGTCACATTCATTCTGGTCATGTTGTAAGCTTTATGCATACTGGAAAAGTATTTTTCACTGTTTCTCTGAGGCTTTTGGGAAGTGGTGGGAACCAGACCCACTCATAGCCATCCTTGGAGCAACAAGCTCCCTATCTTCAGCCAATAAGTATGAAAAAAAGGCTGCATTGTTTGGAATGATGATTGCTAAGAAGTTAATCCTGCAAACGTGGAAAATGGACTCTGTGCCTATGTACCATCTGTGGCTGAGAGAACTGGCAAATACTTTACATTTGGAGAGACTGAGACTATGTAATGAGGACAGAGGGGACATCTTTGAAAGGATATAGGGCCCTGTGTTGGCTTTCTCACGGGGTGAGGACTGAGGTTTTTTGGTGCGGTGCACCTCCGCTGTGTGTGTTTACTTTTGCCTTTATATTTTTCTCCCTTTTGCTGCTCAATATTTAATTTGATTTTGTTATGGCTGTGGTTTTTGTGGATGTGCTGTTTTTTGTTTGTAATAAATAAAAATAAAAATATTTTAAAAAATACAGTGTAATGTGTCATTTGCATCAATGACCAACACCATCTGAGGATTTGCTGGGGGCAGCTTACAAGTGCTGCCATGCTTCCAAACTCAACATAGCATGGTTACAACTTACTAACCCTAACCCCTTACATCTCTGGAATGTGGGGGGAAACAAGAGCACCCAGTGGAAACTCTCGCGGTCACAGGGAGGACTTACAAACTCCTTACAGACAACAGCAATTGAGCTCTGATCACTGGCACTGTAAAGCATTATGCCAACTGCAGCACTACCATACTGCCTGTACCTGTCACCTCTTTCACATCCCCTTCCTGAACTCAAATCCTTAATTCTACCTCTTCTGTGGTCACAGTTTACACAACTATTCTTTGCACTACCTCAGTTTACACGGCTATTCTTTGCATTACCTCAACTTACACAATTATTCTTTGCACAACCTAAGTTTACATTACCTATTATTTGCACCAGTCCGTTGATGATTATTACCTATTATTTGCACCAGTCTCTTTACTGATAGCATGTATATCCATTACTGTGTGAGCTTCATACAAGCAAGAAATTTCATTGTGGCAGATTTGCGTAACACTTTGCAGCTCCAGCATTCAGGTTTCACTGTCTGTAAGGAATTTGTATGCCCACCCTGTGACTGCATGGGTTTCCTCTGGATGCTCTAGCTTCCTACCACATCCCAAAGACATATGGGTTAGGGTGAGTAAGTTGTGGACATGCTATGTTGGCAGCAGAAGCATGGCGACAATTGCAGGCTGCTAAGCTCATCCTCAGACTGTAGTCATTGACACAAATGACGCATTTCGCTGTATGGTTTCACGTTTAGATGTACACGTGAGCATCTTTAATCTTAATCTTACCACTTTAAAATCTGCTTAAGCATCATAAATAACCTAAAGGTCTTTCACATTAGTTTGAGCATGTACCAGAAACCAGTGGGTGGAGGGTCACAGGGAGCCCTGTGGGCATTGGTCCAGCAGAGTTAACATCAGGGAGACTGCAGGGGAATTTGAAGATGAGCTTTATGACTGTATGATGCAGTGATTTAGAAATCTATCCTAACTTCTTTCAGGATGCTGGGGTGGAGCGAGTGATGAGAGATCTCCGAATCTTCCGTATTTTTGAGGGGACAAATGATATTCTTCGCCTCTTTGTTGCGCTGAATGGTATTCAGGTAGGTACTGGGTAAACTGTAGAGTGGGACCAAGAGTCTTCCTTCCTGCTGGCACTGGGAAACCCCAGTAAGCGCAGTAGCTTTGTCTTGACTTTTTTAATTGCCATTGGTGCCATCGACACATGGCTGTGGTGTGGCAGTAGGGTTGCTGCAATTTTACTATAAGACTGTAAGAAATAGGAGCAGATTATGCCAATCGGCCTGTCAAGTCTGTTCCACCATTCAATCATAGCTGATTTATTTTCTTCCTGCCACTTTCCGGTAACTTTTGACTCTCTTACTAAACGAGAACCTATGAACCTCCACTTTAAATGTACCTAATGACTTGGCCTCCACAGCCACTGTGGCAATAAATTCCACAGATTCACCACCCTCTAGATAAAGAAATTCCTCCTCATCTCTATTTTAGAAGGACACCCATGTATTCTGAGGCTGGGTCCTCTAGGTACCAAAATTCCTTTGATAAATCTTACCTTCCTGAAACCTTGCTCACTTACCCCTCACAACTGGATTTGGTTACTTTGGTAAAGCTTTGAGTGATATGTCTGTCCTCATCCTCTTTATTTTTGATGAGTAACCACCTGGAACTAGAGCCCATGTATTGTCTTTGAAACTACAATGGTTTAGTATGTGTGTACTTTTAGAAGTGGAAGGTCAAGAGGTTTAAACCTGGAGTAACCCACATAAAATGCTGGAAAAACTCAGCTGGAAAAATCTATGGAAAGGAGAAGACAGAGTACAAGCTAGCCCTTCCTTTCCACTCTTTCCCTCTACTCCCACCTTACTTTTGTAGCTTCTGTCCCCTTCCTTTCCTGTCCTGATAAAGAGTCTTGGCCTGAAATGTTGACTGTTTATTCTCCTCCATAGATGCTGCCTGACCTTTTGGGTTCCTCTCCCAGTTCGTATGTTGTTCTGGACTCCCAGCATTGGCAGAATCTCTTGTATTTAGAAGTTAAAACCTGTCCGGGAACAAAATCTGGGAGGGATGGGCCAGAGTGAATTAGGGTTAACTGTTTCCAGAGTAGGAAGGTGGGTACCCAGAGGACGTGGAATTAAGGGGGTCAGCGGAAGAACCAGAGGGGAAAGAAGGGGAAGGTTTCTCCACGGCGAGGTGTTGTGGTCGGAGACATGCTGGGAGCGGATTCAACAAGGAATCCCAGAGGGGAATTGGTGGGGAAACACTAGAAAGGGAAATGTGCTGGAGAGTTCGATCACAGAGCTAACATTAGCTTGATGGACAGAATGGATATCATTCAGTCAAGGGAGATGTGGCCCAACTGATGGAGGGGCGGAAACAGTGTGGAGGACATTCGCTGCCACCAGCTGTTACATACAGAGCTGAGAACTGAATGTGATACACATTGTAGTTGAAAGGCTTATTTAGAATCAAGGAATTGTTAGGGCCATTCAGTCCCTCAATGCCAGAGTGATGAGCTAGAGGGAGATACAAGGGATGTATGATCTTCGAATTCTCTCATGAGGCAACCATCTTTGTTAAGGTGCAGGTGATTCATGGGTGTTTGCATATAAGCCTCTCAGTACTGGGGATAACCAGCAACGGGCAGGAAACAAGGCAGTGAACTATGGCCGGTATAGAATTCTGCTAGCTGTTCCTCCCAGGCAACAAATGACTCCCAGGTCCCACTGATTAGACATTGTCAAGGAGCCAAGTGAAGAAAGATGCCCTGGTCACCAAGTAATGAAGACCCCAGTACAAGGAGGGGCAATCAGTGAAAAGCTTGGTCCGAAATGTGGACTGTTTATTTCCCTCCTTAGATGCCTCCTGAATTCCCCTCTCAGTCTGTGTGTGTTGTTTTGGATTTCTAGCATCTGCAGAAATTCAGTCCACTTATTTGAATGCAAAGGGCTTTTGGAATTTTCCTGCCTGACTTCTCCTGTCCTTTGGCACTCGAGAGCTTTTGAGTGTGTATTAGGCTCCCCACTCCTCACCCATCCAGTCACTGAGGCAGTGAAATGGTCCAGCAGGTTGTAGCTGCCACCCTACTCCAGCAACCGGGGTCGATCCTGACCTTCAGTGCTGTCTCTGAAAGCTGCACATTAGGATGAGGTGGCTCTCAGAGTAGGTTAAAAGTTCAGCACATCATGGGCTGAAGGGCCTGTGTTGTGCTGTATTGTTCTGTGTTCTCTGTTCTCTCTGTGACCACGTGGGTTTACCAGTTTCCTCTCCCAAAGATGTTAACTGCCAACTGTAAATGACCCTGGGTGGTGGAAGAGTCAGGTGGAATTGATGGGGCTGTGAGAGAGAATAGGTTACAGAGAAAAACTGGAGGAATATGACTGACGGGATTGCTCTAAGAGCTGGTGTAGGTTCAGTGGTTCAACTGGCCTCCTGTGTTGTAAACCAAAATCGCTAGTCACAGTTACCAGTCTTTGCCACACCTGAATCTGGAAAACCCATGGTTTTCGCCTTACCTTGTCTTTCGGACCCTCCATACATCTCCCAGTGACTACCCTGTCTCTACCTCCTGTTCTGAGGTCCCCTAACCATCTGCTGAACCAGCTGTTTGTAGGGAAGGTGCTTGCCCTGAGAAAGGGCTAATGGTCTCCCTGTTGGTGCACACAGAACGCTGGGAACCACCTGAAGGGGCTGCAGAAGGCACTGAAGAATCCTGTGGGGAACACCACCCTGCTGATGAGCGAAATCAGCAAGCGGGCACGGAGGTGAGTGACTTTGCAGCACCAGTATTTGGTGATCAGTGTTCAATTCCTGCTTCTGTCTGTAAGGAGTTTGTATTCTCTCTGTGACCACGTGGGTTTCTTCCCACAGTCCAAACTCATTAGGGTTAGTAGGTTGTGGGCATGCTATGTTGGTGTGGCGACACTTGGGGGCTGCCCCCAGCAGACATTTAGACTGTGTTGGTCATTGACACAAATGATGCATTTCACTGTTTTGCTGTGTATGTCACAAATAAAGGTAATCTATATAAAGCTGATCAATCTGTCATGTTGTGAAAATCTATGAACATTCAAAACAAATGCAGATTCTGGAGATCTGAAAACAAAACAGAAACTTTGGAAAAAGTGGTCAAATAGCATCTGTGGAAAGAGAAGCAGGAGCTGAAGCTCCTGATAGAACGGAGTTCATGTTGTTGTTGTTAATGCAGCATCAGTGGCTTCCCCCTCGCCCTCCGCAAGGTTCCATGGGGATCGGTGCCCTCATTTCAAAGGTGACCCTTTCAGCCAGGGCATTTCTGGTTTGACTTTAGTGCCCTCTCATGCCCTTTCTTGTATAAGATGTTGGTGAGGCCAAATCTGAAGTATGGTGTGTAATTCTAGTCACCTACCCACAGGGGGAAAAAAAAACAAAAACAAAAAAAAAAAACGGTCAATCAAAAGAGTACAGGGAAAATTTGCAGGGATGTTGAATGGGCTTTGGGGACCTGAGTTATACGGAAGACTGAATAGGTTAGGACTTTATTCCCTAGAGCATAGGAGAATGGTGGAAGATTTGATAGAGGTATAAAAAAATTCTCAGGGTATAGATAGGGTAAATGCATCAGGCTTTGTCCACTGAGGATGGGTGATACAAGAACTAAAGGTTAAGGATGAAAGATGAAATATTTAAGAACCTGAGAGGGAACTTGTACACTCAGAGGGATGTGAGAGTGTTAAACAAGATGCCAGCTGAAATGGTTGACATGGCTTTGATTTCTATATTTAAGAGAAGTTTGGACATGTACATAGATGGAAGGGTTATGGAGGACAGATCAATGGAACTAGCAGAATGACCTTGCACAGACTAGATGGGCTGAAGGGCTTGGTTCAATCCTGTAATGCTCCATGACTCTTAAGCAGACAATAATTTCAGCTCCTGGGAGAAGCTGGAGTAAGTCAAAGTCATCGTGCAAGGCTGGTGCACAAATGACTCAGTCACTGAGTTGACAGTAGTTCTTTGAGGCAGGTATGAATATAAGATCATCACAGTTCTCACACACTACCCTTTATAAACCATTCCTCCTTTGCCTGTCCTTGTAGGAAAGTCGGACTGAGCACTGGTATCACCCTGAATAACGTTGTACATCCAGAGTTACAGGAGAGTGGTGATCTGGTGAGTGTGTGACTATCAATGCAATGTTGCAAGCAGTCTAACAGAATGATCTGTCTCGGGATGGCATATAAAGTGTTTCACTGCATTTCAGTAAAATAATTACTGCATACTGAGATCAGCTCTTCCCCATCAGAATGACTCTGTCACACTGAGCCCAGACCAATAATGGTCTGCCTTCAGTGGTTTCATTTAGTATCAGACAATATATACAATATACAACCTGAAATTCTTACTCTCCACAGACGTCCACAAAACAGAAGAAAAACCCCAAAGGATGAATTACAGAGGAAACGTAGGAAACCCCAAATACCCCCCCTCCTCCCAAGCTCAAATAGTAGCAAAAGCATTAACTCACCCCCTCTTCTCCCCCCATTTATTCCAGCATAAAGCATCAGCACCCCTAACACCCACCATACAACAGCAAAGCCCCCCAAGAGAGACCATGATCTACAGTCCATCAAAACCCACTGTTCAACGAGGGAGAGAGAGGAACAGCTCACTGTTTCGATGTTACAGTCTGCAGTGCCACTTCTATTTCAAGTTCCCCAACTTGAGAATCAGCAGCAAACTCTCGAAGAGTCGAGAGAGAGCAATTGACCAAGTGCAGAGGTCTCTAACAGCTGCACTTGCTGTCTCAATGTTCTGATCTCTCACAACTCTTCAGTTGGCAACACGGGCTCACCCAGAAGGTGCATATCTTCCAGGGCACTCCTGGAGATATCGAAAATGGCTTTCCAAAGGGTTTCGGCCCATAATGTCGACTGTACTTTTTTTTCCATAGACACTGCCTGACCTGCTGAGTTCCTCCAGCATTTTGTGTGTGTTGCTTGGATTTTCAGCATCTGCAGATTTTCTCTTGTTTGTGCATCAATGAAAAGATGTTTTTCCATTGTCCTTGACCTCCGGGTTGTCCCGTCACACCTCACACAAGGGAAGGACATGGTCAGGTGTTACTGCTGCAGTGAAAGGTGACCAGGAAAGGCAGGAATAAGCAGCAGGCTAGAGGGGCCCAGTGTTCTGCTGCTCTGAATTGTGCCCGAGTCACAGCTGCCATTCCATTGAGTCTGTGAACAGCAGTAAGTCTGCAATGTGATGTCCTGCTCTGGGGAAGTAAACTGACAGGATTGTTGGTCATAGGGACTCCACATCTCTCATCAGAATCTTGTATTCTAACATTTACATTTATCAAAAAGAGCAGAGGAGACCATGGTTTAATACCAAAAGCACAAGAGTTTCTGCAGATACTGTAAAACTTGAGCTCTAAACAGTGGAAGAACTCAGCAGTTCAGGCCGCATCTGCGGAGGGGAATAAACAGTCAATATTTTGGCTCAAAAATCTTTATCAAGACACCTGATTAAGGGCCTCAGAATGAATCCTGATGAAGGATCTTGGCTTGAATCATCAACTGTATATTCTCATCCATTGGTGCTACTTGACCTGCTGAGTTTCTCCAGCATATTTGTTGTGTGTTGGGTTTCAAGTCCTTTTTTAATGGGGGAGTGGAAGGGTAGAGTAGCGGTTAGCATAACACTATTACAACACCAGGGACTCAGATTCAATGCAGCCGCTGTCTGTAACGAGTTTGTATGTTCTTCCCATCACCTTTGGCGTGGTTTCCTCGGTGCTTCAGTTTCCTCCCGCATCTCAGAGACATATTAGGTTAATTGGTCACATGGATGTAATTGGGCGTAGCAGCCTCATTAAGCCAGCAGGGCCTATTACCCTGCTATGGAGAGTATTTCCTATAGTGGGGTAGTCTGGGACCAGAGGGCACTGCCTCAGAATACACAGATGTCCTTTTAGAAGTGGTAGAGATTGTGGAGGCATTAGAAATAAACTTTCAAAAATGATTAGACTCTGGCAGGGTGCAAGAGGACTGGAAATTCACAGATTCCACACCACTCTTTAAGAAAGGAGGGAGGCAGCAGAAAGTATGTTATATGACCTTAGTGGTTGGGAAGATGTTGCAGTCAATTGTTGAAGATGAGGTTATGGAGTAGTTGTTGACTCCGGACAAGATAGGGCAAAGTCAGCATGGTCTCTTTTAGGGAAAATCTTGCCTGACGAATCTGTTGGAATTCTTTGAGGAGGTTACATGTAGGATAGATAAAAGGGATGCAGTGGATGTTGTATATTTAGAGGTTTCAGAAGGTTTTTGATAAAGTGCCACACATGAGGCTACTTACCAAGTTAAGAGCCCATGGTATTACAGGAAAGTTACTAGCATGGTTAGGGCATTGGCCGATCAGTAGGAGGCAGCGACTGGGAATAAAAGGATCCTTTTCTGGTTGGCTACCAGTGTCTTATGGTGTTCCACAGGGGTCAGTGTTGGGACCACTTCTTTTTATGTTGTATATAAATGATTCAGCTGATTGAATAGATGGCTTTGTTGCCAGATTTGCAGATGATACAAAGATTGGTGGAGGGGCAGGTAGTTTTGAGGAAACCAAAAGGCTGCAGAAAGACAGACAGATTAGGAGAATGGGCAAGAAAGTAGCAAATGAAATACAATGTTGGAAATGCATGATCATGCACCTTGGTAGTAGAAATAAGTGTGTCGACTGTTTTCTAAATGGGGAGAAAATCCAAAAATCTGAGGTGCAAAGGGATTTAGGAGTCCATGTGCAGAAAACCTAAAGGTTAACTTGCAGGTTGAGTCAATGGGGAGGAAGGCAAATGCAATGTTAGCATTCATTTCAAGAGGTCTAGAATACAAGAGCAGGGATGTGATGTTGAGGCTTTATAAGACCCTACAGAGGCTTCACCTTGAGTATTGTGAACAGATTTGGGCTCCTCATCTTAAGAAAAAATGTGCTGTCATTGTAGAAGGTTGAGAGGAGGTTCACAAGGATGATTCCAGGAATGAAAGGGTTATCATATGAGGAACGTTTGTTGGCTCTGGGTCTGTACTCACTGGAATTTAGAAGAATGAGGGGATCACATTGAAACCTTTTGAATGTTGAAAGGCCTAGACAGACTAGATTGGGAAAGGATGTTTCCCATGGTGGGAGAGTCTAGGTCAAGAGGGCGCAGCCTCAGGATAGAGGGTGTCCATTTAAAACAGAGATGTGGAGAAATTTCTTTAGCCAGAGGGTGGTGAATTTGTGGGATTTGTTCCCATAGGCAGCTGTGGAAGTCAGGTGTTTGGTGTATTTAAGGCAGAGCTTAATAGGTTCTTGATTGGACACGGCAGCTAAGGTTACAGGGAAAAGGCCATCGAGTGAGGCTGAGGAGGGGTAAAATGGATCAGCCATGATTGAATGGTGAGGCTGACTCAATAGGCCATGTGGCCTATTTCTGCTCATATGTTTTATAGTCTCATGGTCTTAAAAAAAAAAGGAGCTAATGCTTTCCCAGCATATATGATGCATAAAAGAATTTCTTTAGCCAGAGGGTGGTGAAGCATTGCCACAGTCGACTGTGGAGACCAAGCCATTGGATTAATTTAAGGCAGAAGTTGATAGATTCTTGATTAGTAAGAGTGTCAAAGGTTATGGGGAGGAGGCAGGAGAAGTGGTTGAGAGGGAAAAGAAATCAGCCATTTTGGAATGCCAGAGGAGACAATGTGCTGGATGGCTGAATTCTGCTCCTATGTCTTGGCTGCTGCATCACTTGCTCGGCACTGCCCCTTGCATAGTGCAACACCCATCATTAATACTCTCGAGATCACACTGTTCCAACAACTGTTCTTTGTACTTCTATGCTGTCCCACTGAAGAGGCGGGTTCCCTTCTATAATGACCCACTGACAGAGTTGACCTGTGATGTAGTCTCAGGTCATTGGGACTAAACACACCCAGTCACTCGACCTCAAGAAAATACTGTCACCAAGCCACAGCTGAGTCAGTTTCTTACTTGTTCATATTGGTAAAGTGGTTCCTTAAATGTAAAATCAGACTTTATCCAGACTTGAAATGAGTAGCAAGTTCTTAAATTAACACCCTACTATTTCTACTGTAGAACGAAAACTCCCCAGAGAACCGTGCATGGCTGGCCAAAGCTGCATTAATCTGTCCCCTTCTGGTTAATTTTGGACTGTAGAAAGAAAACTCCCCAGAGAACCATGCTTGGCCAGAGCCACATGAATCTGTCCCCTTCTGATTGATTTTGCACTGAGTCACTGTTGATCTGTAACCAGCCTCTCTCCAGTCCGTTTCATCTCTTGGCTTCTTGCCAGTCAACTAAGCCTGCTGACTCAGCCTAACTTGTTAAGTCACCCTTGTGTAAATTTAGCGGCCCTGTTTTGACTAAATTAGCACAGTTACCTGTGTCAAGGACTGAAACAGCTCCCTATCTTCACCTCCCCACCCCCTTTCAAGGACTATTCATCTCATGTTCTAGATATTTATTGTTTATTTCTTTCTTTATGTTTGTATTTGCACAGTTTGGTGTCTTTTGCACACTGGATAAATGCCTGAGTTGATGCGTCTTTCACGGATTCTATTATTGTTATTCTATTATGGATTTATTGAGTATGCCTGCAAAAAAATGAATCTCGGGGCTACATATGGTGACATATATGTACTTTGATAGTAAATTTACTTTGAACTTTGTAGACATGGTCAAGAGCCTTAGATGATATTCCAAACAAATATCAGAATATGGGTGAAATGTGATCTAGGTGACTTTGACCATGGAATAGTTGTTGGTGCCAGATGGGGTTGTATATCAGAAACTGCTGACTTTCTAAGATTTTCACGCAAACAGTCTCTGAAGTTTACAGAGAATGGTGTGGATAAAAAAAAATATCCAATGAGCAGCAGTTCTGAGGGTGAAATGTCCTTGTTAATGAGAGGGGTCAGAGGAGAATGGCCAGACTGGTTCAAGCTGACCGGAAGGCAACAATAAGTCAAATAACCATGCGTTACACCAATCTCTGAACGCATGATACCATCTGTCTGAGATCAAGCCCTTCATTCCATTAGCTCGGTTAAGAGCTGATGCCATCTAGTCTGCTTAGCTCAAAATCAGATTCATTTATTTATTCATCACAGTACATCGAAACATACAGTGAAGGTGTTGTCTGCATTAAGGATGTGCTGGGGTGCTTATTGCCTGCTGGGTTGTACTCCTCTCCCACCTTCTTCTATTGGCCATCTCGCCACTTTCTTTCCAATCCTGATGGAGGTTCTCAACCTAAAGCGTCAACTATTTATTCCCTTCCATAGATGCTGCCTGACCAGCTGAGTTCTTCCAACACTTTGTGTGTTACCCCTTCACCTCAGATCCTTTCACTAACTTCCCAAATGTTGTTCTCTGACTAATATTTGTCCTTTTCAATTCCTCACTTTCACCAAATCCTTGGATCTCTGGTAGCTCTGGCAGGTTGTTTTGCCCTATACCCACAAAGGAGTAGTTTAGATTCTCCTGTCATCTGCATATTTCCCATTTGTAATTTCACCCATCACTGTCCGTGAGGGACTCACACTTGTCCTCAGCTTTCCTTTTGCATACCTGGGAAAGCTGTTACAGTCTATGTACAGCATTTCTCATCTGCCCACACTTAGGTATTTGCTTTGTTTCCTGATCAACTTCTTGGTGAGTCCTCACATGCTCCTCAGTCCCTTTGCTGTTTAAGACAACTTTATAAGCCCCCTGACATTAACACTATCTTTAACTTCTCACATCAGCCATGGATGGACCACTTTTCCTGATTCAGATGCAGATTTATTTATCATATGTACATTGAAACATACAGAGAAAGGCATCGTTTATGTTAACAGCCAACACAAGACCGTAAGACAACAGGAGCAGAATTGGGCTGCTCTGCCATTCCATCTTGGCCAATTTTATGATCCCCCTCATCCCCATTCTCCTGCCTTCTCCCTGTAACCATCGAAGCCCTTACTAATCAAGAACCTATCAAACTCCACTTTAAATATAACTAATAACTTAGCCTCCAGAGTCATTTGCAGAAATGAATTCCATAGATTCACCACCCTCTGGCTAAAGAAATTCCTCCTCATCCCTGTTCTTAAAGGGATCATGAAGTTCTGAAATATACCCGCGAGTGTTGCCATCAAAGCATGCCCATAATACTTGGCTGAACAACACAGAACACAACAAACAATAAATGAACAACAGTGAAACAAGCCCCAGGGAAGTGAGGACAATGAAGAACCTGCACACAAGGTCTGGGTCAGCTCAGCCATGATTATGGTGGATAACAAAGCAGGCTTGAAGGGCCAAGTGGCCTACTACAGCCTTCACTTTTGTCTCTGGGACCCAGCTCACCCCTTCACAATGGTGAGAAAGATCGAACACTGCCAATGGCTTACACTTCCAACTCCACGCCAATGTTTTTTGACCTCCACTACCACGAAGAGCAGATGAAGTGTCCATTCTTTGTACTGCTGCCTCAGAAGCTCAATCTGCGTGATCTTGTCTCTGTCATTTGCCACATTGTAGCATTCATTAATCAGAATCAGGTTTAATATCACTGGTGTGTGTCATGAAAGTTGTTAACTTTACGGCAGCAGTACAATGAAATGCATAGAACACTACAGCACAGGAAACAGGCCATTCAGCCCTTCTAGTCTGTGCCAAAACTTTATTCCGCTAGTCCCATTGATCTGCCCCCAGTCTATAACCCTCCAGACTTCTCCCATCCATCTATTCAATTTATTCTTAAAACTTAAGAGCGAGCCTGCATTTACCACGTCAGATGGCAGCTCGTTCCACACTCCCACCACTGAGTGAAGTTCCCCCTAATATTCCCCCTAAACCTTTCCCCTTTCACCCTAAAGCCATGACCTCTCGTATTTATCTCTCCTAATCTAAGTGGAAAGAGCCGACTCGCATTTACTCTGTCTATACCCCTCATAATTTTGTAAACCTCTATCAAATCCCCCCTCATTCTCCTACGCTCCAAGGAATAAAGTCCTAACCTGTTCAATCTTTCCCTGTAACTCAACTCCTGAAGACCCGGCAACATCCTAGTAAATCTTCTCTGCACTTTCAATCTTACTGATATCCTTCCTATAGTTAGGTGGCCAGAGCAGCACACAATACTCCAAATTTGGCCTCACCAATGTCTTATACAACCTCACCATAACATTCCAACTCCGATACTCAATACTTAGATTTATGAATGCCAGGATGCCAAAAGCCTTCATTACAACCCTGTCTACCTGTGACACCACTTTCAGGGGATTATGTATCTGAACTCCCAGATCCCTTTGTTCCTCTGCACTCCTCAGTGCCCTACCATTTACTGTGCATGTCCTACCTTGATTTGTTCTTCCAAAATGAAACACCTCACACTTGTCTGAATTAAATTCCATCTGCCATTTTCTGGCCCATTTTTCCAGTTGGTCCAGATCCCTGTGCAAGCTTTGAAAGCTTTCCTTGCTGTCCACAACCCCTCCAATCTTAATGTCATCAGCAAACTTGCTAATCAATTTACCACATTATCATCTAGATTATTGATATAGACAACAAACAACAATGGTTCCAGCACAGATCCCTGAGGCACACCACTAGTCACAGGCCTCCAGTCTGAGAAGCAATCATCCATTACCACTCTGCCTTCTCCCACACAGCCAATTTCAAATGCAGTTTACAACCTCTTCATGGATACCTAGTGTCTGAACCTTCTGAACTAACCTCCCATGTGGTACCTTGTCAAAGGCCTTACTAAAGTTCGTGTAGACAACATCCACAGTCTTTCCTTCATTTACTTTCTTGGTAACCTCCTCGAAAAACTCTACGAGATTCGTTAAACACGATCTACCACACACAAAGCTATGCTGACTATCCTTAATCAGCCCTTGGCTGTACAAATACTTGTATATCCGATCTCTCAGAACACCTTCCAATAATTTACCTACTACTGATGTCAGGCTCACTGGCCTGTAATTACCTGGTTTACTTTTGGAGCCTTTTTTAAACAACGGAACAACACGAGCTACCCTCCAATCCTCTGGCACCGCACCGGTGGCTAAGGACATTTTAAATATTTCTGCCAGGGCCTCTGCAATTTCTATGCTAGTCTCCCTCGAGGTCCGACGAAATCTCATGTCAGGCCCAGGGGACTTTTCTACCTTTATTCGCTGCAAGCTCCTCCTCCTCTTTAATCTCTATGTTCCATGACACTGCTGCTTGTTTCCCTTCCTTCCATATATGCTATGCCAGTTTCCTGAGTAAATATTGATGCAGAAAAACTGTTTAAGATCTCCCCCATCTCATGAGGCTCCACACATAGACAACCACTCTGATCTTCTAGGGGACCAATTTTGTCCCTTACTATCCTTTTACTCTTAATATACTTGTAGAAACCCTTCGTGTTTACCTTCACATTATCTGCCAAAGCAACCTCGTCTTCTTTTTGCCTTCCTGATTTCCTTCTTTAGTATTTTCTTACATTTTCTATACTCTTCAAGTACCTTATTTGTTCTTTGTTGCCTATACCCGCTATACACCTCTCTCTTTTTCTTACCAGATCGCCAATATCCTTTGAAAACCAAGGTTCCCTATGCCTGTTAACTTTGCCTTGCAGGAACATGCAAACTCTGCACTCTCAAAATTTCGCCTTTGAAGGCCTTCAACTTACTGAACACATCCTTGCCAGAAAACAACTTATCCCAATCCACTCTTCCTAGATCCTTTCTCATTTCCACAAAATTGGCCCTTCTGCAATTTAGAACCTCAACTCGAGGACCAGACCAATCCTTATCCATAATTAACTTGAAACTAATGATGGTCACTGGACCCAAAATATTCACCTACACATACTTCTGTCACCTGATGTCTGGTTCCCTAATAGGAGATCAAGTATTGCATCCTCTCTTGTAGGTATCTGTATATATTGATTTAGAAAACTTTCCTGAACACATTTGACAAACTCCAAGCCATCTAGCTCTTTCACAGTGTCAGAGTCCCAGTCAATATGTGGAAAGTTAAAATCCCCTACTATGACTATTTCTGTTTCTTACATCGGTCTGCTATCTCTGTACAGATTTGCTCCTCCAATTCTCTGACTATTGGGTGGTCTATAATACAACCCTATTAGTGTGGTCACACCTTTCCCATTCCTCAGCTCCACCCATATGGCATCTGTAGACAAGCCCTCCGGGCTGTCCTGTCTACACATAGCTGTATATTTTCCCTTACTAGTAATGCCACTCCTCCCCCTCGATTATGTCTGAAGCAACGTAACCCCGGAACATTAAGCTGCCAGTCCTGCCCCTCCTGCAACTAAGTCTCACTAATAGCAAAAATGTCATAATTGCACGTGCCAATCCACACCCTACACTCATCTACAATACTCCTTGCATTGAAATAGGTGCACCTGGGCCAGCTGGTAGCGCAATGACATTGGCGCTGGACCCGGGAGCGGAGGTTCCTGGGTTCGAAACCAGTCGGGTCCGCTCCAGAGTACGTTTTCCATCCGTGCCAGGTTGAGTGTCGAGATCGCAACTTGACCTCGTAAAATACAGGGAAAAATACTGCGAAAATGTCTGTGAGGAGTGGCGCACCACACAGTCTCTCTCTCTCGCTCTGTGCCTTGTAAAAAGCCATGAAAAAGACATCATCACGGACGCACAGATGTGCATGCACGCACACACCAAAAAAAAAAGAAATAGGTGCACCTGAAAACTTTTCTATCGCATACAAACCTTTGATTTCTGTCTATACATGCAGTCCTCGCATGACCTTTATCCTTCTCCACCACACTATCTGCTCTAACATTCGGGTTCCCCTCCCCCTGCAAATCTAGTTTAAACCCCCCCCCCGGGGCAGCACTAGCAAATCTACCCGCAAGGATGTCAATCCCCCTCCAGTTCAGGTGCAAACCATCCCGTCGGAACAGGTCCCACCTTCCCCGGAACAAAGCCCAATTGTCCAGAAACATGAAGCCCTCCCTCCTGCACCATCTCTTTAGCCACGTATTTAGCTGCATTATCTTCCTATTTCTAGCCTCGCTAGCACGTGGCACGGGTAGCAATCCTGAGACTGCAACCTTGGAGGTCCTGTCCTTCAACTTTGCACCTAACTCCCTAAGCTCTCTTTACAGGACCTCCTCCTCCTTCCTATCCACGTCATTGGTCCCTACATGAACCACGACATCTGGCTGCTCACCCTCCCTCCTGAGAATACCGAGAACTCGTTCCGAGATATCACGGACCCTGGCACCAGGGAGGCAACAGACCATCTGGGATTCTCGATCTCTCCCACAGAACCTCTTTTCTGTCCCCCTAACTATCAAATCCCCTATCACTACTTCTCTCCTCTTTTCCGTCCTTCCTTTCTGAGTTGGGGGTCCAGTCTCAGTGCCAGAGATGCAACCACTACAACTTGTCCCTGGTAGGTCGTCCCCACCAACAATATCCAAAACGGTATACTTATTGTTGATGGGAACGGCCACAGAGGTGCTCTGCTCTTTGTCTGTTGCCCTTCCCTATCCTGACAGTCACCCAGCTACCTGCCTCCTGACTTTTAGGGGTGACTATCTCCCTGAAACTCCTGTCTATTTTTGCCTCTGCCTCACGAATGATCTGAAGTTTATCTAGCTCCAGCTCCAGTTCCAGTTCCCTAACTTGGTTTGTCAGGAGCTACAGCTGGATGTGCCTTTTACAACAGTAGTCATCAGGGACAACTGTGCTGTCTCTGACTTCCCACATACTGCATATGGAGCACTTGACTGCTCTAACTGCTTCCTCTATTACCTACTCCTAAGTTAATTAAATTAATTAAAGGAACTTACCGGGCCTCACCTCACTGGGAGCAAGCTCGTCCTCAGCCTCTGCTCACCGAAGCCTCTCGAGCCAAAGCCTCAAAGCTCCACTCCTACCCTAAGCCATTCACACACTCACCACTCCTCTGTTTGTCTGTATCTTGTTTTACGGCGGTCGGCATCCAGCTTAATGGTGCGTTACCGCCACGCTCTGCTCCAGAATGTGCACTAGACATACATTCTAAATCCCTTCACCCAATCTCACACACACACCCCTACACTTCACCCTCCCATCTTTGACCATCCTAGTATCCTATTCCTTTTTATTCGTCATATTCTATAAAAAACCCCTGTACCCCTTAAAAATGCTAAAAATACCCAGACTTGTGCTCTCACACCCATGCCCAGCAACCCTTTTAATGTGAATTCCTGCATCCCCAACTCCCTTAATTTATTTCTCATCATCTCTCTCTGTATCCCATACTTCCTGCAACTCAGAACTACATGTTCTACTGACTCCTCTTCCTGACATTCCTCACACAATCCTGTCTGGTGTTTCCCTATCATTTTCAATGCTTTGTTTAATGCACAATGCCCCAGCCTTAACCTAGTCCACACAATTTCCTCTCTTCTGTTTCCATTACCTACCCTAGTAACTGCAACACTCTTTTGTATTTGATATAAATGCCTCCCTTTCCCCTCCCTGTCCCATCTTTCTTGCCACATTCGGTTGACTTTTTCCCAGATTACACACTTAACCTCTGCTTTACTGATACTAATGTGCATTTCCATATTTTCTTTCTTTAACGCCCTCTTTGCCAACTCATCCACCCTTTCATTCCCCTTCACCCCTACATGTGCTGGAACCCATAGAAATTTTACCTGACCTCCCTGATTTGCAATCCTTGTAACTAACTGAAGGACTTCATAAAGTACATCTTGCCGACTGTTTGTGTGAAAAGACCTTAAACTTGCTAGAACGGAGGATGAATCTGAACATATCAATGCTTTGACTTGTCTGGCTTTCTGCACCCATTGCAACACAACCAACACTGCCAGCATCTCCACTGTAAACACTCCTAACTTATTAGATGTTCTTCTGCTGATCCAATTTCTTTTGCTGGTATGACCACCCCAAACCCTGTCACTCCTGTTGCAGGTTCCTTCGCACCATCCGTATAAATGTGAGTATAATCACTATACTTTTCCATCACATGACAGTTAAATGCATTTACCAAATCTGTTTTATATCTTTCCTTCCTTTTTACCTCTAACAAATGCCAGTCTATGTCAGGCCATACAAGCTCCCATGGAGCTACAACCGGATAAACTACTGAAGGACTTATCCTCAGATCAAATACTCCACATTCTTTCGCGATATCATTCCCTACCCGACTAAAGGTATCCCTCTGAAACCTCCCATTTTCCCAGCACTCCTGCAACACTCCTTTAGTAGGGTGAGAATCATTGTGCCCCTGCAAGTTAGCCCAGTAGTTTGCCATCAGTTGCATCCTTCTTAGTTCCAAAGGCATTATTCCCATTTCTACCTGTAGGGCTGACACTGGTGACGTTTTAAAAGCCCCACTGCACACTCTCAAGGCCTGAGCCTGAATCACATCCAGTTTCCTTATAAGAGACCTAGCTGCTGATCCATATACTATATTTCCATAATCCAATACAGATCTTACTAAAGCCACATACATTCTCTTCAAAGCTGAACAACTTGCTCCCCATCCCCTACCAGTCAAACATCTCATCACATTTATTACTTTTTTACATTTCTCCTCAACTTTCCTGATATGGTCTGCCCATGTTAATCGTGAATCAAATATAACTCCCAGAAATTTAAATGATGCAACCCTTTCTGATTCAACTCCATACATCCTTAACTTCTTCCCTACCTCAACCCTTTTCCTGGTAAAAAAAAAATACAGGTTGAGTTTTGTCTACTGAAAATCTACATCCCCAATCATAACCCCACTCCACCACTTCATCAATTGCTTCTTGTAGTTTCCTGATTATATGGTCCATGTTCCTGCCTCTTTTCCACAAGGCCCCATCATCCGCAAACAGTGACCTACCTATATCCACTGGTACCTTTGTGAAGACATTATTGATCATAATCATGAAAAGTAATGGGCTAATCACACTACCTTGAGGTGTGCCATTTTCCACTATGTACTGTTTTGATCCAATCCGAACTTGAATTTTTCTACCAAACAAAAAATCTTTAATCCAATTAAAAACTCTCCCACCAACCCCCATCTTGTGCAGTTTAATTAATAATCCTTCCTTCCACATCATATCATAGGCTTTTTCAATGTCAAAGAACACTGCCACTACTGACTCTCTATTTGCCTGGGCCTTCCTTATTTCAGTCTCTAACATAATCACTGAGTCCATGGAATTCCTTCCCTTTCTAAAACCACTCTGATAACTTGCCAGCATTCCCCTTTTCTCAAGCTCATATGATAACCTTTCTGTTATCATCCTTTCCATTATCTTACATATACTTGATGTTAATGCAATTGGTCTGTAGCTAGTGGGTTTTGACAGATCCTTGCCAGGCTTCCTTATTGGAATTACTACTGCTTCTTTCCATGCACTTGGTAATCTTCCCTCCTCCCACACTCTGTTATAAAAATGCAGCAACTTCAAGAGCACTCCTTCTCCTAGATTTTTTAGCATCACAGAGCATATCAGATCTTTCCCTGGGGAGGTTGGTCTCGATCTCTTTATTGCTCTCACCATTTCTGCTAATGTAAATGGATCATCAATTATATCATCTGTTCCTTCCCTCCTGCTTAACACACCTGGGTGTTGGTTCATTATTCTTTCCCTTCTTCAGACAAATTTTCTGAACTGTGTATCAGTACAAATGACTTGGCCATGATCTCAGCCTTATCCCTACTGGAGACTGCAGTTTCCTCCTCAGATATCATTACTGGATATTCCCATTCCCTTCTATCTCCTCCCATCCTCTTAATCATTCCCCATATCTCTCCCATAGGTGTTGTTCTTCCTACCTTGTCGCAAAAACTCCTCCAACTTGCCCTTTTAGCTTGACGTATAGTTCTTCTCACCACTGCCTGTGCTTTCTTATATTGAACCAAATGCTGCATATTATGGGTTCTTTTAACTAGCCTGAATGCTCTATTTCTGTTTTTTACAGCCTGACAACATTCCTCTGTCCACCATGGTACCAGTTTTCTATTCATCCTATTTTTACTCCTAGGTATAGATCCTTCTGCTGCCATGATAATTACTGAAGTCACCTGACTGTTTAATTCATCTACATTTCCAGAAATATCAATCTTTGTCAACCCTTCTTCACTCAACTTCTGGAACTTACCCCAATCAGCTTTTTCAAACACCCACTTTGGGGTTCCGCCACCTGGTCTTACTTCAACTCTTTCACCCACTGAACACAAAACTGGGTAGTGATCACTGCCTACTGTTGAAGCAGTCCAAACTCCCCAGTTACTAATGCCAGCCAAGGTATTAGACACTAACGTAATATCTAACACTGACTCAGTTCCTGTTGTTATATCTATCCTTGTGCCACTACCATCATTCATACACACCAAATCCCTTTCTTCCATCAAATCTTCAATTACCTTTCCATTTGGATCTGTAATCTGATCCCCCCCATATTTGCTATGAGCATTGAAATCTGCACACCACACTACTTTGTCTGTTTTGTCCTTGTATCTTTAATAGGCTGTCCAAATCCAACCTTTTACATGGATTGTAGTAGTTAATTATAACCACTCCCTCCCCTCTCTCCCACACTTCCACCACTATGTATTCCTGATCATCTCCTTTTTCCAGTACCCTATATGGTATACCTTGCTTGATTAACATAGCACAACCCCCTCCTCCCCCTAGATTTCTATCTTTCCTTATCATTGTATACCCATATACCACAAAGTCTAAAGTTGGTTTCAACCAAGTTTCCTGAATACACACTACATCCGGTTTTACAACCATTTCTTTAATAAAGTGCTTGAGTTCCTGGCTATTGGCCAGTAAGCTCCTTGCATTCCATTGTAAAAGAATCACCATAATTAGTATTAACCAACACATGACACTTCCTGGCTTGACTGATTACTGAGGTTCTCCCTCACTTCCTCCCATGTCAGTCCTACTAACCCTAAATGGTTTACTGCTGCTTTTACCACCAGCTGAATTTTGTCACTTTTTGACTTTACCTCAGCAGTACTATTAATCACTCCTGCAATGAATGTTACTAGAGCCTTTTTGTCTACATAAATCCTGTCATTTGTTCTTTGTTGCATCTCTCGTATCCCTATTGCTCCCTGTTCATTAGGAACATTATTCTGTTCTCTTGACATTCTTACAGCTTCTGCATAAGTGATCTTTCTTTTCACTCTTATTTCTTGAATTTTAGTCTCCCATCTCACAACCACACACCCACTATATGCAACATTATGAGCTCCTCCACAATTGCAGCATTTTGGTTGAACTCCTGTTCCGCACTTTCCATATTCATGATCACCCCCACATCTAGCACATCTCCTCTGCCTTTTACAGTTTTTAGCTAGGTGTCCAAACCTTTGACAATTATAGCACCTCAGTGGCTTTGGCACATACACCCTTACTGGGTAACTTATGAAACCCAGGAACACCTTCCTTGGCACTCTTTCTTCTTCAAATTCAATCAATACGGATTCACTTTCCTTTTTCCCCTCCCTCCTTTGTTGTTTTCAGTCTTTGAACATTCATTACTTTCCCTCCTTTGATATTCCTCTTTATCTCCTCCATATTTATACTCATTGGTATCCCTGTGATCACTCCTTTACAACCACTGTTTTGTGCTCCCACCCTCCCAGTGTATTCCACCTTGCATTTTCCTATCTCTTTTAGCTTGAGTGCTTTCTCAAGTTGTTCCTCATTCACACATCTTACCAATAAGTTGCCATCATTAAGGACTTTTGCAAATACTATTTCCCCTGCCTTATTTGTCAGAGTTGTTGTTAGCACAAACAGGTTAATTTTCTTCATATGTCCCTGAGCCTTCTCATTAAACCTAATTAGGACAACACCTCCTCTCTGAGCTTGTTCATCTTCCTCACTTTCAGAGCTTTCTCCACTATCATTTCTTATTCTTTTATTCCCTTTGTCTTGGTTTTTATTCATCCAACCCCTCACTACCTCCTCATTCCCTTTATTTCTCCCTTCACAATAATCCACCTCTCCCCAGCTGCCTACCTCTGGTCCCAAGTCTCTATCCCTCTCCTTCTCCACTTTCTTTCCCTCAACCCCACCTCTTATCTTGTCCACCATTACCAGACCCACACAACCTCCTCCCAGCAATTTCCATTCCTTCCCCACTCTCTTTCCCTCAACAGGTTCCAAAACACACTCACACAGCTAGCTTCCAGTCCAACCAATCCTCACCACTCCTCTTCAGTTGCCCCCCTTTTATTTGTCCCTGTCAATTATCTCAAGTACTCATTCCCTCTAATCAACTAATCAACACTGTTTAACCCTTCAGTTGCCCTCCACGCTCCTTTTAAAGCACACTCACCTCAGCTGCTTCCCAGCACTCAGTGCTCTCCCGAGCCCCTTGCTCCTCTTCCTGTGACGGTCCCGCGATCACACTGTCCCGAGTCCCCGCTCCGTGCTCCTTTCAAAGCACACTCACCTCAGCTCCTTAGCTGCTTCCCAGCACTCAGCGCTTTCCCAGGCCCCTCACTCCTCCTCCTGCTGCGATGGTCCCGCGATCACATGATAAATAAATATAGAGAAAAAACTGAATTAAATAGTTAGGATAAGTAGTGCAAAAAAACAGAAATAGAAAGTGGTGAGGTGGTGTTCATGGGTTCAGTGTCCATTTAGGAATTAGATGGCAGAGGGGAAGAAGCTGTTCCTGAATCGCTGAGTGTGTGCCTTCAGGCTTCAAAACTAAAAGCCTGCAGGTGCTGAAATTCTGAAATAAAAACAAAACATGTTGGAAGCACACAGCAGGTCAGGCAGTATCTGTGGAGGGAGAAGCAAACTTAACATTTCAGGTAGAGGTCATTGATCAAAATTGGGAAAAACACTACCAATTGGGTTCAGGTGAAAAGTGGGCAGGGGAGGGATGGACAGAAGAAAGGGAATATTTGTCTCTCACACACAGGCTCGCTCTCTCTCACTCTCTCTCTCACTCACTCTTCGGGGCTAGCCTTCAGCTTTATAAGCCCTTGATGTAAACACCAGCTGTAATTTCTCCCACCTTTTAAATCTGCTGGGTTTTTGTCCCTGTAAGGGATATATTTTCTCTGGAAATTTTGTAGCTCATTTGGATTTTTATAACTAGCCTAAGGGATTAAAGCAGAGAGAAAAGCAAGATTATTGACTTGAGCTGTTGATGGGCTTCCTCCCTTCCTTCCACACCCACTCTTGGTTAATGAGATGGATGTTCCAAAAAGTTCTCTTCAGAGTGACATATTCTGTGTTTATGTTACAGATGGTGAAAGCAATTGAAAGGTTTGGTGGATGCACAGAAGATTTGTTGTTGAAGTATGGGAAGAAAATTGTAGGTGAGTGTATGCATCACCTTCATGTGTGAACAGGAGAGGGGAAAGGATTAATATTGTGGCCTGTTGCCTCTGAAACTCTGTTTTTGGATCACAGCCTTGGATTTGCTATTGTTCGGAGAAGAGTCGGAACTTTGAGAAGTCCCGGAATTCTCTACCCTGGAGGATTATGGAAGTGGAATAGTGGAATCATTGGGGGGGTGCGGGGATGCAGGGGAGGGTGGGATGTGTGTACACACACACATCCGTTAGTCTCGTGAGACTATGGATTTGCGCCTTCGAAGGTTTCCAGGGCGCAGGCCTAGGCAAGGTTGTATAAAAGACCAGCAGTTACCCATGCTGCATGTCTCCCCACTCCACACCACCGATGTTGTCCAAGGGAAAGGCATTAAGACCCATACAGCTTGGCACCGGCGTTGTCGCAGAGCAGTGTGTGGTTAAGTGCCTTGCTCAAGGACACAACACGCTGCCTTAGCCAAGGCTCAAACTAGCGACCATCAGATCACTAGACCGACGCCTTAACCACTTGGCCACTTGGGTGGGGTTTAAAGATGAAATAAACATATCAGGGAAGTGAGGACAATGAAGAACCTGCACACAAGGTCTGGGTCAGCTCAGCCATGTTTATGGTGGATAACAAAGCAGGCTTGAAGGGTCAAGTGGCCTACTACAGCCTTCGCTTTTCTCCCTGGGACCCAGCTCACCCCTTCACAATGGTGAGAAAGATCGAACACTGCCAATGGCTTACACTTCCAACTCCACGCCAATGTTTTCACCTCCACTACTACAAAGAGCAGATGAAGCGTCCATTCTTGTCGTGTTCAATCTTGTCGTGAGAGGCCCCTTGGGTAAGAGTGACCATAATATGGTGGAATTCTTCATTAAGATGGAGAGTGACATAGTTAATTCAGAAACAAAGGTTCTGAACTTAAAGAGGGGTAACTTTGAAGGTATGAGACGTGAATTAGCTAAGATAGACTGGTAAATGACACTTAAAGGATTGACGGTGGATATGCAATGGTAAGCATTTAAAGGTTGCATGGATGAACTACAACAATTGTTCATCCCAGTTTGGCAAAAGAATAAATCAAGGAAGGTAGTGCACCCGTGGCTGACAAGGGAAATTAAGGATAGTATCAATTCCAAAGAAGAAGCATACAAATTAGCCAGAGGAAGTGGCTCACCTGAGGACTGGGAGAAATTCAGAGTTCAGCAGAGGAGGACAAAGGGCTTAATTAGGAAGGGGAAAAAAGATTATGAGAGAAAACTGGCAGGGAGCATAAAAACTGACTGTAAAAGCTTTTATAGATATGTAAAAAGGAAAAGACTGGTAAAGACAAATGTAGGTCCCCTACAGACAGAAACAGGTGAATTGATTATGGGGAGCAAGGACATGACAGACCAATTGAATAATTACTTTGGTTCTGTCTTCACTAAGGAGGACATAAATAATCTTCCAGAAATAGTAGGGGACAGAGGGTCCAGTGAGATGGAGGAACTGAGCGAAATACATGTTAGTAGGGAAGTGGTGTTAGGTAAATTGAAGGGATTGAAGGCAGATAAATCCCCAGGGCCAGATGGTCTGCATCTCAGAGTGCTTAAGGAAGTAGCCCAAGAAATAGTGGATGCATTAGTGATAATTTTTCAAAACTCTTTAGATTCTGGACTAGTTCCTGAGGATTGGAGGGTGGCTATTATAACCCCGCTTTTTAAAAAAGGAGGGAGAGAGAAACTGGGGAATTATAGACCGGTTAGCCTAACATCGGTGGTGGGGAAAATGCTAGAGTCAGTTACCAAAGATGTGATAACAGCACATTTGGAAAGCGGTGAAATCATCGGACAAAGTCAGCATGGATTTGTGAAAGGAAAATCATGTCTGACGAATCTCATAGAATTTTTTGAGGATGTAACTAGTAGAGTGGATAGGGGAGAACCAGTGGATGTGGTATATTTGGATTTTCAAAAGGCTTTTGACAAGGTCCCACACAGGAGATTAGTGTGCAAACTTAAAGCACACGGTATTGGGGGTAAGGTATTGGTGTGGGTGGAGAATTGGTTAGCAGACAGGAAGCAAAGAGTGGGAATAAACGGGACCTTTTCAGAATGGCAGGCGGTGACTAGTGGGGTACCGCAAGGCTCAGTGCTGGGACCCTAGTTGTTTACAATATATATTAATGACTTGGATGAGGAAATTAAATGCAGAATCTCCAAGTTTGCGGATGACACGAAGCTGGGTGGCGGTGTTGGCTGTGAGGAGGATGCTAAGAGGATGCAGGGTGACTTGGATAGGTTGGGTGAGTGGGCAAATTCATGGCAGATGCAATTTAATGTGGATAAATGTGAAGTTATCCACTTTGGTGGCAAAAATAGGAAAACAGATTATTATCTGAATGGTGGCCGATTAGGAAAGGGGAGGTGCAACGAGACCTGGGTGTCATTATACACCAGTCATTGAAAGTGGGCATGCAGCTACAGCAGGCGGTGAAAAAGACGAATGGTATGCTGGCATTTATAGCGAGAGGATTCGAGTACAGGAGCAGGGAGGTACTACTGCAGTTGTACAAGGCCTTGGTGAGACCACACCTGGAGTATTGTGTGCAGTTTTGGTCCCCTAATCTGAGGAAAGACATCCTTGCCATAGAGGGAGTACAAAGAAGGTTCACCAGATTGATTCCTGGGATGGCAGGACTTTCATATGAAGAAAGACTGGATGAACTGGGCTTGTACTGGTTGGAATTTAGAAGATTGAGGGGGGATCTGATTGAAACGTATAAGATCCTAAAGGGATTGGACAGGCTAGATGCAGGAAGATTGTTCCCGATGTTGGGGAAGTCCAGAACGAGGGGCCACAGTTTGAGGATACAGGGGAAGCCTTTTAGGACCGAGATTAGGAAAAACTTCTTCACACAGAGAGTGGTAAATCTGTGGAATTCTCTGCCACAGGAAACAGTTGAGGCCAGTTCATTGGCTACATTTAAGAGGGAGTTAGATATGGCCCTTGTGGCTACGGGGGTCAGGGGGCATGGAGGGAAGGCTGGGGCGGGGTTCTGAGTTGGATGATCAGCCATGATCATAATAAGTGGCGGTGCAGGCTCGAAGGGCTGAATGGCCTACTCCTGCACCTATTTTCTATGTTTCTATGTTTCTTTGTACTGCTGCCTGTAAAAGCTCATTCTGCGTAGTCTTGTCTCCGTCATTTGCCACATTGTAGCATTCACTAATCAGAATCAGGTTTAATATAACTGGCATATGTCATGAAAGTTGTTAACTTTACAACAGCAGTACAATGAAATACATGATAAATATAGAGGAAAAAAACTGGATTACATTAAGCATATACGTGTCTGTTAAGCAGTTAAGATAAGTAGTGCAAAAAAACAAATAGAAATTGGTGAGGTAGTGTTCATGGATTCAGTGTCCATTTAGGAATTGGATGGCAGAGGGGAAGAAGCTGTTTCTGAATCGCTGAGTGTGTGCCTTCAGGCTTCAAAACTAAAAGCCTGCAGGTGCTGAAATTGTGAAATAAAAACAAAACATGGTGGAAGTACACAGCAGGTCAGGCAGTATCTGTGGAGGGAGAAGCAAACTTAACATTTCAGGTGGAGGTCATTGATCAAAATTGGGAAAAGCACTACCAATTGGGTTCAGATGAAAAGTGGGCAGGGGAGGAATGGAAAGAAGAAAGGGAATATTTGTAACACGCTGGAGGAACTCAGCAGGTCGGGCAGCATCCGTGGAAACGATCAGTTCCACAGATGCTGCCCGACCTGCTGAGTTCCGCCAGCATGTTGTGAGTGTTGCTTTGACCCCAGCATCTGCAGAGTATTTTGTGTTAAGGGAATATTTGTGACAGGGTGAAACCGGGGATGAATGGACAGTAGAAAGAGAGTCTCTGTGAAAAGGGTGAGACCAGGGGAGGAATGTACAGGAGGAAGGGAATATCTGCCACAGGGTGAGACCAGCAGAGGAATGGACAGGAGAAAAGTAATATCTGTGACAAAGTGAATCCATGTAAATTTCCTCTTAACAACGGACTAAGAAATCACATCAGTGATCTTCAAATCTCATGTTTGACAGTTAAATATGGAGTAGTTAAGCACAGCACCTTTAAGGATAAACCCCATGGTTGAAAATGTAGCAGGAGAAGTGGGATTCAAATCAGGTTGAAGCACAGGGATAAGACCTCCTCTTCCGAGCATCTTGTTGGCAAATGTGTAGTCACTTGAAAATAAGATTGACTGCTGTATCAGAGGCAGATGAGGCGGATCTCAATTGTTTGTTGCATTGAGACTTGGTTAACAGTGAGTGCACCGGACGCAGCTACCCAACCTCGAATTCTGATAAGGAAAGAGGTGGCAGTGTATGCTTTTTCGTCAATTCTCGTTGGTGCAATGTCAATTTCCTGTTCCCTGATTTAGAAAAACTGACGATTAAATGTAGACCATTCTACTTGTTTTGGGAATTCTCATCTGTGATCCTGACCGGAGTTTACGTCCCACCAGCGGCCAATTATAAGCAAGCACTAGTGAGACTGCAGAATGCTGTCTGCAAACAAGGAGTGGCCTATCCTGATGCATTTCAAGTGACTTTAACCAGGCGTGTTTGAAGAAAACCCTGCCCAGTTAATACCAGCACGTGACCTGTTGTACCAGAGGTCCCATCACACTAGACAACTGCTGCACTACGATAAGGAATGCCTGTCGTTCCTTCCTGAGACCGCATTTTGGCAAGTCGGATCATTTGGCTGCACTGCTGTTAGAGACAGAGCCTAAAGGGCAAGGCTCCAGGGATCAAGGCAATTAAGAAGTGGTCATGGGAGGCTGAAGAACAGTTACAGGATTGCCTTGAGTCAGTGGACTGGGCCGTGTTCAAGAACTCGTCGGAGGACCTGAATGACTACACCAGGGTCGTTACAGACTTTTTTAAAACAGTTGTGGATGAGTGTGTCCCCAGAAAATCGTTCACAGTTTTCCCTAATCAGAAGCCCTGGATGAACAATGAAATCCAGAACCTGCTGAGAGCCAGATCAGAGGCGTTCAAGTCTGGAGATCAAGAATGCTACATGAGGTGTAGATCTCCAGAAATCCATTTCTCAGGTGAAGTGGAGATTCTATATATGATGAGAATCAACAAGAGATGCCCGATAGCTGAGATAGGGTTTGAATGCTGTAACTTCCTACAAAGTTAAATCATATGACATAGGGGACAGCAGAGCTTTGCTTCCAGATGAGCTCAATGCTTGCTCTGCTCACTTTGACCACCAGAACAGGGAGGAACCATCGCGCACCCCCGTGTCTCCCGATGATCCTTTGCTGTCAGAACCTGAAGATGACGTGCAGGCTGCCTTCAAGAGAATGAATCCAAGGAAAGTATCTGGTCCAGACAGAGTACCCAACTGAGTGCTGAAGACCTGTGCCGACTAACTGCTTGATATATTCACAGGAATCTTCAGCCTCTCACTCCAGCAGTGTGTGCTTCAATCGTACCAATGCCCAAGAAGAGTGTGGTAACCTGTCTAAGTAACTATTGCCCAGTGGCATTTACATCCACAGTGATAAATTGTTCTGAGAGGCTGGTGTTTGAACCACATCAGCTCCTGACTGAATGGCAACTTGGATTGGCTCCAATTCATTTACTGAAGCAACAGGTCTACAGCAGATGCCATCTCATTGGCTCTTCACACAACTCTGGAACATCTGGACAGCAAAGATGCATACATCAGGATTCTCTTTATCAAATTCAGCTCAGCATTTAACACCATTATCCCCTTAAAACTAATCAATAAGCTCAAAGACCTGGACCTCAATACCCCCTTGTGCAATTGGATCCTGGATTTCCTCACTTCAGACTGGCAAAAACAGCTCCTCCACAATTTACATCAGCACAGGAGCACCGCAGGGATGTGTACTTAGCCCCCTGGTCTACTCGCTTTACAACGATGATTGTGCAGCTAAATACAGTCCACCACAGTTTACAAGTTTGCCTATGGCACCACTGTTGTGGGCTGTATCAAAGGGGGTGATGAGTCAGCAAACAGAAGGAAGATTGAAAACTTGGCTGAGTGGTGTAATAACAACAACCTCTCACTCAATGTCTATAAGACCGAGGAACTGATCGTAGACTTCAGGAGAGGGAAACGAAAGGTCCATGAGCCAGTAATCACTGGAGGATCGGAGGTGGAGAGGGTCAGTAACTTGAAATTCCTGGGTGTCACTATCTGAGAGGACCTGTCCTGGACCTATCATATGTGTCGGGAATAGACGGGAAAAAGGGAATATCTGTGACAGAGTGAATCTGGTGTGGGAATAGACGGGAGAAAGGGAATATCTGTGACAGTGTGAGTCCATGAGGAATAAACGGGAGAAAGGGAATATCTGTGACAAAGAGAATCCGGGGGAAAGAGGCAGGAGAAAGGGAATATCTGTGACAGAGTGAAATTGGGGGGAATAGACGGGAGGAAGGGAATATCTGTCACAGTGTCTGACCAGGAGAAGAATGATCAGGAGAAAAGAAAATATCTTTTACAAGAGTGCGACCAGGCAGGAGACGCAAGGAGAGGAGAAAGGGATATCTGTGACAGTGTGAGACCAGGGGAGGTATGATTGGGACAAAAGGGAATGTCTTTGACAGGGTTATACTAGGGGAGGAATGGATGGGAGAAAGGGAATACCTTTGGAGATAAGCCATCAAAAAGATCTTGGACCATTGATCCATTTTTCCCAATGGAGTTGTGCAACGAAATAAAGTAAATCCAGGCTTTAACTTGTTGATCAAGGGGAAGTAATGGACACATGTCAACAAGAATTAGTTGCAGGGAAATGGGAGAGAAACAACATGTACAAATTGTGGAGGAACTTGGCAGGTCAGGTAGCATCTATGAAAGGAAATAAACAGTTGTTGTTTACCCAAACACTTGACCTATCATGAGAGAGGAGAATGGGACTCTTGGGACTGCTTCCTGGGAGCTGGCTTGGACCTGATAGTTGAATAGCCTCCTGTCAGAAATACAAGACAACCATTACCACTGCTTCTGAGGTCACAGCAGATGTAACAAGACCTCTGGATGAACAATCCTTTCTCCCTGCAGGGGTCAGCCAGGGCAGGTGAACTGGGCTGCTCAGCAAATCCTCAAGCAGAGGTGGGGGGGGGGGGGGGAGGGGATGGTCGTTGTGAGAAGGCTCCCTGGGTTCTGCAGACACCCTCTACTCTAGACTCTCTCAATACTAGCTTTCAGACAGAGTCGCCCTCTGCATCAGTGTTGCGAGGAGTGTAAGCCCAAAGAGGTGACTGGTCTCTTCTGGGTGATTCGAGACGTGACCACCTGGGTCAGTGTGTGGAGTGTCATTAGCCACACCGGCCCTTGCCCAGGATGCTGAGGTCAGCTTGTAATCCTTTGTTATCTTGGGTTCTTGCAGATGAGCAGTTTTTGCTGAAGAGGGTGGCAGATAGTGCTATCGACCTATATGCCATGATTGTTGTACTGTCAAGGTAAGCCCAGGCCTGACGTTCCTCCATTCCCTTCCTTCCCTTCCTCTCTCCTTTCTTTTCAAGGTGTTGACGGGTAGCATTACTGTGGGATGGTCATGCTAAGGGAGACACAGTACTGAGGGAGGGCCACACTGTGGGAGAGAATAAGCTCGCTGAAAAAGTTGACTTCTTTCAAAATTAACCCTGAAGAATGGTGACGAGGATGGAGGAAGGGACAGGAGAGAGGTACTTCAACTTTGGCAGTGGAATGCTGCAGTTTTCTTCTTGGAGGAAGACTCTTCTGCTGAATTTTGTTGAGTCTGTGATCGGGCCACAGCAGTGATGGTGGATGGTGGCTTACCAAAGTTTTGTATATGCAACCTTTACTGGAAGCTGGGACAGATTTCTTCAACTGTTAATATCAGTAAACCCCCTCCAACCTGGAGTGTTCAGCCTGGGACAACCGGATGAAGGGTTTTGCGCAGATCCTTGGGTGGAGGAACATTGGAGCAACCTGGCAGTGCAGCAGGAAGGTCAGTGCTGGAGTTCCATCACGCAGACTTCCTACCTGTCTGGAGGAGACTCCTATCCTTTCTCTCTTCTCAGAGCTGCTCTTTGAAAGTCTACTAAGTGCTGTGACTGTGTTAATTCAGTGACGTTTTGATTTCAGACTGTGGGGCTTTAACATGGTGGGCTGCAGCTCCAAAATGGTGGGACCTAGTTCGTACAAAGGAGCCATAGCTTGTGGTGGGAAGAATCCTGTAGAGCCACCTCCTTTCAGACTGATAATTCTAAACAACACTATGCAACGCAATATCCCTGTACCCTTAGCTAGAGAGATGACCCTAGCCCTGAGCAGGGGGTTAAAAGTGGAAGGAGTCCATGCCAGGCCCCATACAGAAGGTGACCTGCTATAAAATGCACCTTCATCACAAAGTAGACCTCTGCCCTCACCTGTATTCTACGGGTGAAGAGAAGTCACCTGTAACCTGCATACTTCTCCAGCCAGACAGGGGTCAGTTTGGGCATGTGTATATCCTCCATCGTGAGGTATTCATTTAGCTGGAACGGCTGAGGGGTACTTTCATGAGTCGTGTGGAAGGGAGCATTACTGGATCTGCTGGGATTGGGCAGTACCATATCTGCAAGGAGTTTGGGCAGATCTGTAAGAATTACCCTAAACGTCAGGCCACTAAATCCACCTGGGTGGCACAGGAGGGCACTGCAGGGCCTCTCCCCGTGCACCCTCTCCCTGTTCCCCCTTCCTCCGCTGTCCCTCCTTCCCTGGTGAGAACATGGTTGGCGAGGATGGGTGGCTTGCAACCTCTAGTTTGATGGGTACCCCTACCAAACAGGGGCTTGCACAAGAGGCTGATTTGTCATCGCGTGGAGTAGTGTGCTTGGACCACACGTCCACTGGGAAGGGGACTGATGCTGGTGAACAGCACTTGCTTGTGGCAAGGGGGTAGTCCATGGGGTTGGTCTCTTGGACTGTAGAGTCCACAGAAGCAAATTACCCTTCTGGAGGTCATTGGTCCCTGGGGTCTGATGGGATCCGGAGAACTGCATCACCATCCTCCCCGAAGGAGCGGAGTGCCTGGGTCGTGATAGGTGAGGAGATCGAGAGTGCTGCATGTATTACTCGAGGATGGGTGATCAAGGCCACCCAGGTGTGGAGGTAGGCAAGCCAAGGAGGGTCAAGCCCTTCTTTCAGACCAAGGAGGCCAATGGGATAAGGCATGGTAGAGATCAGTAGTGGCAAGTAGGTGGCCAGCCTTCTCCTCCCCCGGAACAGGCCGTGGGTACTATTGACGATCCAGGGATAGTGTGTCTGCCCCTAGGACTGCTCATGAGCTTGGTACCAGGTCCATGGTGAGGCTGCTCGACTATGCTGACTCCAGTAGTGGGGTGTGCATGTGGGTGCAGGACGGTCAGGATGAGGCTGTTTCCAGTAGTGGGGTGAGGGTGTGGGAACGGGACAGTGAGGATGAGGATGTTTCCGGTTCTGGGGTGACGGTGTAGGAACGGGACAGTGAGGATGAGGATGTTTCTGGTTCTGGGGTGAGGGTGTAGGAACGGGACAGTGAGGATGAGGATGTTTCCGGTAGTCAGGTGAGGGTCTAGGAACGGGACAGTGAGGATGAGGATGTTTCCGGTAGTGGGGTGAGTGTGTGGGAATGGGATAGTCAGGATGAGGATGTTTCCGGTAGTGGGGTGAGGGTGTAGGAACGGGACAGTCAGGATGAGGATGTTTCCAGTAGTCGGGTGAGGGTGTGGGAACGGGACAGTGAGGATGAGGATGTTTCCGGTTCTGGGGTGAGTGTGTGGGAATGGGACAGTTAGGATGAGGATGTTTCCAATAGTGGGGTGAGGTTGTGGGAACGGGACAGTCAGGATGAGGATGTTTCCAGTAGTGGGGTGAGGGTGTGGGAACGGGGCAGTGAGGATGAGGACGTTTCCAGTCCTGGGGTGTGTGTGTGGGAATGGGACAGTGCGATCCAAATGTTTCCGGTAGTGGGGTGTAGGTGTAGTAATGG
Organism: Mobula birostris; assembly: GCF_030028105.1. NCBI lineage: Eukaryota > Metazoa > Chordata > Chondrichthyes > Myliobatiformes > Myliobatidae > Mobula > Mobula birostris. The sequence continues at coordinate 100,678,392 of NC_092374.1, forward strand.
GACAGTGAGAATGAAGATGTTTCTGGTTCTGGAGTGAGGGTGTAGGAACAGGACAGTGAGGACGAGGCTGTTTCTGGTAGTGGGGTGAGGGTGTGGGAACGGGACAGTGTGGATGAGGGTTTTTCCGGTAGTGGGATGAGCATGTGGGAATGGGACAGTGAGGATGAGGATGTTTCCAGTCCTGGGGTATGTGTGTGGGAATGGGACAGTGAGGATCCGAATGTTTCCGGTAGTGGGGTGAGGGTGTGGGAATGGGACAGTGAGGACGAGGATGTTTCTGGCAGTGGGGTGAGTGTGTGGGAATGGGATAGTCAGGATGAGAATGTTTCCGGTAGTGGGGTGAGTGTGTGGGAATGGGATAGTCAGGATGAGGATGTTTCCGGTAGTGGGGTGAGTGTGTGGGAATGGGACAGTCAGGATAAGGATGTTTCCGGCTGTGGGGTGAGGGTGTGGGAATGGGATAGTCAGGATGAGGATGTTTCCAGTAGTGGGGTGAGGGTATGGGAATGGGACAGTGAGGATGAGGATGTTTTCGGCTGTGGGGTGAGGGTGGGGGAATGGGATAGTCAGGATGAGGATGTTTCCGGTAGTGGGCTTTGGGAAAGGGAGGATGAGGATTTTTCTGGTGGTGGAGGTAGCGAGTGGGAACAGCCCATTGAGGATGATTTGGGATGAAGTGACGGGGACTAGGAGGACTCTTCTGATGCCAAGATGGCAGAGGAGCTCATCCCAGCAGTGGGCTGTTACTGTGCAGGAATTGAATTCAAATGTGCCTATTGATATGAAATTCGGGAGTTCTTATCTGATTGTCAGCACAGACAACATAAACCCCAACTAGCCGCTGAGCGGCGGTTCGGCTTGCCTGGAATTGTGCAATCCGTCTACAGCATCCTTAAAAAGAAGTTGGGAGGTATTTGGAAGTGGTTTGGAGGGAGTGACTCTGTTTCAGGATCCCCTGAAAGCTGTGTTAAGGGTGCAGAGGCACTGGGTAAGGAAGCCTGCTCCGAATGGCCAGAGCATTGGCAAGAAGATGTAGCACTATCATAAAGATGACAGTAGTGAATATTACTGCCAGTAGTTGTAGGGAGTCTTACTACAGGTTCCATCATCTCTCGGTCATCAGGGAATGGAGATATCCAGCGAGCTTCCTGTAGGAAACCCATCCTGTTCTAGGAGATGAATCCACCTGGTCCTTGGATTGGCGTGGGAGCATCTACCTCAGTCATTTCAGCTTCTGTTCGAGTGGGGTGGCGATATCGTTGGCCCCAGCCTTCCAGACAGGTACTGAAAGTAAACAAGTTTGAGTCAGGCCACTGTTGCGTCTCACTGTGGGCATAGATGGTGTACTGCTACACTTCGTTGACATTGCTGCCCCTAAGCCTGGCCTGATGGAGGTGCATTTGTTTTGCAAGTTAGTTCTGCTGTTGGGCTCCATCGACAGAGGCAAGTGTGTTGTCCTCGGGTGATTTCACCTGTACCCTGGAGGTGAGAGATTGCTCTGGTCCTCAGAGTACACGAGCAAGAGTGCAATTGTTGATGGATCTTTTGATTTGGTCAATGTCTGGGGGACCTTTGACTCATAAGGGAGAATAAGGCAGTCATAGATGAGAGCTACAGGGAGGTAGTCACACCTAGGCTGCCAGAAGCAGGTTGTTGAGTGACAGTCAGAGGGGTGAAAGCGAAGGTGAGTAGACAGGTGCTGCAGAGCACCCCTGTAGCCATTCCCCTGAATAATAAGTTTACCGTCCTGGATGCTGTTGTGGGGGGACGACCGGCCAGGTGTGAGCCACGGTGGCAGGGCCTCTGGCACTGAATCTGACCCTGTGGTGCAGAAGAGTGGGACAGAGAAGAGGAGAGCTGTCGTCATTGGAGACTCTATAGTCAGGGGAGTAGACAGGAGATTTTGTGGACATGAGAAGGATACCCGCATGGTTTGTTGCCCCCTGGGTGCCAGGGTCCGGGAGATCTCTGACTGGGTGCACAACGTCCTGGTACGAGAGGGGAAACAACCAGAAGTCGTGATACATGTTGGCACTAATGACATAGGCAGAAAGCGGGATGAGGTCCTGAAGTGTGAGTTTCGGGAACTAGGCAGAAGGCTGAAGAACAGGACCTCAAGGGTGACGTTCTCAGGATTGCTGCCAGTGCTACGTGATAGTGATGGTAAGAATTGGAGGAGATGGCAGCTGAATGCTTGGCTGAGGAGTTGGTGCAGGGGGCAGGGTTTTAGATTTTTGGATCATTGGGATCTCTTCTGGGGAAGGTGGGACCTGTTACAGATTGGATGGGTTGCATCTGAACTCGAGTGGGAGAAATATCCTTGCAGGTAGGTTTGCTAGCATTGTTCGGGAGGGTTTAAACTAATTTGCAAGGGGGATGGGATCCAGGGCGATAGAGCAGTGAAAGAAGTGCATGGATTAAAGCCAGATCTTACATATAGAGAGACTTTGAGGAAAGAGAAGCAGAATAAAGGGTATAAAGGTAGTAAGGTAGAAGGGCTAAAGTGCGTGTACTTCAATGCAAGAAGCATCAGGAACAAAGGTGATGAACTGAGAGCTTGGATACATACATGGAATTATGATGTAGTGGCCATTACAGAGACTTGGTTGGCACCAGGGCAGGAATGAATTCTCAATATTCCTGGATTTCAGTGCTTTAAAAGGGATAGAGAGGGGGGTAAAAGGGGAGGAGGGGTGGCATTACTGGTCAGGGATACTATTACAGCTACAGAAAGGGTGGATAATGTAGCAGGATCCTCTGTTGAGTCAGTATGGGTGGAAGTCAGGAACAGGAAGGGAGCAGTTACTCTATTGGGAGTATTCTATATGCCCCTGGTAGCAGCAGAGATAACGAGGAGCAGATTGGGAGGCAGATTTTGGAAGGGTGCAAAAATAATAGGGTTGTTATCATGGGTGACTTTAACTTCCCTAATATTGATTGGCACCTGATTAGTTCCAAAGGTTTGGACAGGGCAGAGTTTGTTAAGTGTGTCCAGGATGGATTCCTGTCACAGTATGTTGACAGGCCGATTCGGGGGAATGCCATACTAGATCTAGTATTAGGTAACGAACCAGGTCAGGTCACAGATCTCTCAGTGGTTCAACATCTAGGGGACAGTGACCACTGCTCCCTGGCCTTCAGCATTATCATGGAAAAGGATAGAATTAGAGAGGACAGGGAAAATTTTTATTTGGGGAAGGGCAAATTATGAGGCTACAAGGCTAGAACTTGTGGGTGTGAATTGGGATGATGTTTTTGCAGGGAAATGTACTATGGAGATGTGGTCGATGTTTAGAGATCTCTTGCAGGATGTTAGGGATAAATTTGTCCCGGTGAGGAAGATAAAGAATGGTAGGGTGAAGGAACCATGGATGACAAGTGAGGTGGAAAATCTAGTCAGGTGGAAGAAGGCAGCATACATGAGGTTTAGGAAGCAAGGATCAGATGGGTCTATTGAGAAATATAGGGTAGCAAGAAAGGAGCTTAAGAAGGGGCTGAGAAGAGCAAGAAGGGGGCATGAGAAGGCCTTGGTGAATAGGGTAAAGGAAAGCCCCAAGGCATTCTTTGATTATGTGAAGAACAAAAGGATGACTAGTGAAGGTAGGACCGATTAGAAATAAAGGTGGGAAAATGTGCCTGGAGGCTGTGGAAGTGAGCGAGATCCTCAATGAAGACTTCTCTTCGGTATTCACCAATGAGAGGGAACTTGATGACGGTGAGGACAATATGAGTGAGGTTGATGTTCTGGAGCATGTTGATATTAAGGGAGAGGAGGTGTTGGAGTTGTTAAAATACATTAGGACAGATAAGCCGCGGGGCCTGACGGTATATTCCCCAGGCTGCTCCACAAGGCGAGGGAAGAGATTGCTGAGCTTCTGGCTAGGATCTTTATGTCCTCGTTGTCTACGGGAGTGGTACCGGAGGATTGGAGGGAGACGAATGTTGTCCCCTTGTTCGAAAAAGATAGTAGGGATAATCTGGGTAATTATAGACCAGTGAGCCTTACATCTGTGGTGGGAAAGCTGTTGGAAAAGATTCTTAGAGATAGGATTTCTGGGCATTTAGAGAATCATGGTCTGATCAGGGACAGTCAGCATGGCTCTGTGAAGGGCAGATCATGTCTAACAAACCTGATAGAGTTCTTTGAGGAGGTGACCAGGCATATAGGTGAGGGTAGAGTAGTGGATGTGATCTATATGAATTTTAGTAAAGCATTTGACAAGGTTCCACACGGTAGGCTTATTCAGAAAGTCGGAAGGCATGAGATCCAGGGAAGTTTGGGCAGGTGGATTCAGAATTGGCTTGCCTGCAGAAGGCAGAGGGTCATGGTGGAGGGAGTACATTCAGATTGGAGGATTGTGACTAGTGGTGTCCCACAAGGATCAGTTCTGGGACCTCTACTTTTCATGATTTTTATTAACGACCTGGATGTGGGGGTAGGAGGGTGGGTTGGCAAGTTTGCAGACCACACAAAGGTTGGTGGTGTTGTAGATAGTGTAGAGGATTGTCAAAGATTGCAGAGAGACATTGATAGGTTGCAGAAGTGGGCTGAAAAATGCAGATGGAGTTCAACCTGGAGAAGTGTGAGGTGGTACACTTTGGAAGGACAAACTCCAAGGCGGAGTACAAAGTAAATGACAGGATACTTGGTAGTGTGGAGGAGCAGAGGAATCTGGGGGTACATGTCCATAGATCCCTGAAGGTTGCCTCACAGGTAGATAGGATAGTTAAGAAAGCTTATGGGGTGTTAGCTTTCATAAATCGAGGGATAGAGTTTAAGAGTCACGAGGTAATGATGCAGCTCTATAAAACTCTGGTTATGCCACACTTGGAGTACTGTGTCCAGTTCTGGTCGCCTCACTATAGGAAGGATGTGGAAGCATTGGAAATGGTACAGAGGAGATTTACCAGGATGGATGCTGCTTGGTTTAGAGAGTATGGATTATGATCAGAGATTAAGGGAGCTAGGGCTTTACCCTTTGGAGAGAAGAAGGATGAGAGGAGACATGATAGAGGTGTACAGGATATTAAGGGGAATAGATAGAGTGGATAGCCAGCGCTATCCCCAGGGCACCACTGCTCAATACAAGGGGACATGGCTTTAAGGTAAAGGGGTGGGAGGTTCAAGGGGGATATTAGAGGAAGGTTTTTTACTCAGAGAGTGGTTGGTGCATGTAATACCCCGCCTGAGTCAGAAGAATACTAGACAGGTATATGGAGGAATTTAAGGTGGGGGTGTTATATGGGAGGCAGGGTTTGAGGATCAGCACAAGAATGTGGGCCGAAGGGCCTGTACTGTTCTGTACTATTCTATGTTCTGTGTTCTATATCATTCTGCTCTTGCACACTTTTCACTTCAGTGCCCTCACCTGCCATCTGAACACACCTTGGTAGTCTGTCTTATCAGGCAGTGAGGATGTTGCACAGGGCAGAACCATGCAATAGATTCCCGACCAGGTTCGCGGATACACCGTCCACCTGTCCTTTCTGTGGACAGGAGGAGTCAGTGTACCGTGTCTACATGGAGTGTGAGAGATTACAGACCTGCTTCGCAAGTTCTGGCTGCACTTCAGCCCTGTGCTACTGGTTTATGGGCACCCAGTATGGGGACAGTGGTGTGTGGGTCACTCAGTGATATCCTAGTGAGTTTGCTTCTGGGCCTGGCCAAGATAGCCATTCATGGGTCCAGGCAGCAGGCTGTTGAGCCCTCTTCTGGGCTGCGTTAGTACCAAGGTGTCCTTGGAGAGGGAGAATGAGACCATTGTGTGTTCAGTGAGGGATGATAAGGGCCCCCTCCCCAGGGAATTGAGTGCATTATAGATGTTGATAACTGTATTTTAATTTGAATTCAGTAAATGAATTGTAACCCTTATCCTTTGTATGTGAATAAAGTTTTGTACATTTGTTTAAAAAAAGGGGGCAGTGCTGAACACCATGGCAGACTCTTTTACCCTAGGCAGTGAGAGGGCCCCAGTGGAGGTCTCAAAGCAGGGTACATTGGTGACCTATGTGGAAGGTGCAGTGAGCTACAGATTGTTGAGTCTGCGGCCAGGAGGAATCAGTGTACCTGTAAGTTTTTGCAAATAAAAAGAAGTGAGACGTTTTATATTTAATGAAACCTGTAATACATTTTATGAAATTCAAAACCTGAACACAGAAGTGTGCTTAAAAACTCTTTACGTAATTACATCACTTCAGACCAGCCTTTTAAAGTGAAGCCCCAACTCAATATTGGTGCCTGTGAGTTATGTACATTTCCACCAATTAAGTTACCCTACACAGGCCCCCTCAGAACATTAAGACCTGCATTGCCAGTCTGTCCAAAGCTCGGACAAGCCGCCCAGCTCGGGTCCTATGTTCCAAGGGTGGAGGAAGAGCAGGTGCCTCTGGCTCATCCAGAGGTGTGTTGACATACTCATGGTCATGTTGTGATGGCAGGGGCATGGTTGCAGAATCCTCCAAACCTTGGTGGGCCGGTGTAAGGCAAGCGCAGAATGGACCATCCTAAACAGGCCTTAGGGGTTGTTCATATGTATCATTGCAGGCAGAAGCAAGCAAGGCGGAATGTAAGTCAACAGGAACCCAAGATGCTGTATACATTGATGGGAAGTAGGAATAGGTGAAAAGGAATTGAATTTACTGAGGAAGGTGGAAATCTAGCACTCCTAACAACTATCTGTATACCAGCTCTGCCACAGATGACTGCAGGTCCTCTTTTGGAGCAGTTCTGACGATCATACCAATGCTCATCAGTCAGGAAATCCCTCAGAGCAGCTTTTAAGGTGCGTTGAAACTGTTCGCATAGGCCATTGGACAGTGGGTGATGCGCTGTGGTGTGATGTATCCTAATGCCGAGACTCTGGGCCATCGCAGCCCAGAGGTTTGATACGAATTGGGGACCGTGGTCAGAGGAAATATCAAATGGGGCTCTAAACCAATGAGTGCCCGGGCCATGTCTATGGCTGTTGTTGATGCTAGGGGACGACCTCCTAGCATGGTAAGGAGGTACATGAAACCACAGGAGGGGAGGAGGACCAACAAGGTCCACATTGACATGGTCAAACTGTTGTTCAGGGACCTAAAAATGAGGTAGTTAATTTTCACCTACTGGCACTCCACACAGGCTACAATCCAATCACACACGTCCTTTCTGAGGTCGTGCCACACAAACTTTAGTGCAACCAGTTTCCTGGAGGCCTTCTGGCCGAGATGAGAGAGGCCATGTATGGAGTCAAAAATAGTCTACCTCCAGTTTGTGGGCATGGTTGGGCGAGGGTGACCGGTTGAGACATTACACAGGAGAGAAACCCCAGCTTCCCCAAACTTGATGTCAGCCATCTGCAAGCTGGTAACTGTTCTGAAAACCTAAACCTCTGATTCAGAAACTTGGTCGGATGCCATGCTGACATAGTCATAGTGTACAGCCTCAACTTCTGACTGTGTGAGATAATCAGCCATGACATTATTTTCCCCTTGATATGTTGTGCATCAGTTGTGACCTCGAATATATAAGCCAGGTGGCGTTGCTGCCATGCAGACCAAGAGTCTGATGTTTTGGCCATCAGGTGCATGAGGGATTTGTGGTCAGCAAATGCTGTGAAATGGCGACCCTCTGGAAGATAGAGCAGACAGCCAGATAGAGACTGAGAAGATCAAGGTCAAATGTGCTGTATTTCCTTTCAGGGGGACAGAGCTGCTGACTGAAGAAGGGGAGTGGCTGCCACACGCCTCTGACCAGCTGTTCATAACAGCACCCACAGCATAGTCTGAGACGTCAGTAGTAATGGCTATAGGTGCATTGGGGAGCAGGTGCACCTGTAAGGATTAGTCAGAAAGAACTCATTTGGTATTATTCAAAAGCCCTGATCATGTTCACTGACCAGTCAAGCACGTGATTAGGGGTATTGCCTTTAATACAGGGGGAGCACAAGTTCAGCAGCTCACAAGATGACACGGTGACAGAAATTCACCATGCCTAAAAACTCCTATAGTTTTTAGTAGTGCGGGGCAGTGGGAAATCCATAACAGTGGCTACTTTTGAAGGGAGGGGTTTTGAACCTTCTGTGGCCATGTGATGGCCGAGAAAGTCAATGGTTGACAACCCAAATTCGTGTTTAGCAGGGTTAATAATCTACCCATGTTGGCTTAAGCGCTCGAAAATTGTGCAGAAAAGAGATACGTGTTCAGATTTGGATGCACTGGTGTGTCATCCAGGTAAACAAAAAGAAAGTATTAGTCTTTTAATACAGAGTCTTATCAGTTATTGGAAAGTCTGTGTCACAATGGGGGGCGTTGGGAATGGACCCAAATGCAAGAGACAGACACTGAAGTACAAGGAACAGGACTAGACTAGAGTAGGGACGTGACAGGATTCAGACAAGGAGCAGGGACAAGAATGCAGAGTTAGGCTAGGACATAGACAAGACAGGGAACCCGGACAAGGAACTATGCACTAGGACCCTGGGCTTGGGCTCCGAGCCAGAGACTGGACAAGGACCCAGAACCTGGGTCTTGCCTCAGGCTCGGGCCCCAGAACCAGGCAAGGACAGGACATGGCTGGGGTCTAGAGGCTTGAGGCCGCAGGCTGGGGTCTAGAGGCTTGAGGCCGCAGGCTGGGGTCTAGAGTCTTGAGGCCGCAGGCTGAGGTCTTGGCTCTTGAGGCTGAGGGTTGGAGGCTGGTAACTCAGAGGCTGGAGCTCGGAGACAGACTTGGAACTGTACATCAACATAGAGCCAGAACTTATCCTTCGAAAAGCCAGGACTCATCTTAAACACGACACTAACACGAGACTGGACAGTACATAGACATAGAGCCGGGACTTATACTTGGACAAGCCGGGACGCAACTTTATCTCCACACCAAGATGAGACAGGACCATCCGTCAAGTAATGGCAGATTGGCCGGACTTACCCAACAGAGGCAAAGATAAAACAAGACAAGACAGGTCCCCCCGCAGGGCAACAGCAGAACTGCCTGACTTACTCCATGGAGGCGAGGACAAGTAGAGACAAACACCGAAGAATGACAGACAGTTCCATCTCTGCATCGGGGTTGCTCCGAGTCGCAGTTTCGGTGAGCAACCTTGGCTGGCTACGGAAACAGCTGGATCCCTACCTAGCTTGGAGTGGCTGACAGCCACTCAGCTGGCCTGGGAAACGGCCAAATCCATACCGCAAAGATAGCTCCAACTACTGACAGCAAGGCTCCATGAAGCGATGGTTCTCTAATGAGGCCTAAAGATGGCAAGAGGCCGCTCTAGCCTTCCACCGGCAGGTTACTCCCAGGGAACCTTGACAAGACAAACCAGCAGCCCACAGTCGTCCCCAAGGCTACTTGTATTCCAAGCCCCAAGATGGGAATCAGATGCCTGTGATTACCTCAGCCAAAACAAGGGACAGCTGGAAGACCCGGAGTCCTGAGTCCACGGACTGGACCGTGAACTGGAATGCAGACCTCACAGACCGGACCATGACAGTCTGTGCTGCATTTTCAGCCCAAACGGCACACACAGAAACTCAGAGGCCAACGGGGTAATCACAGCTATTTTGGGAATGTCCTACAAGCACACAGGGACCTAATGTAGCCCCTAACAAGATCAGCCTTGGAAAAAATTGACTTTCCAGCTAAATATGCTGAAAAGTCTTGAATGTGTGGGACAGGGTAATGATCCAGGGAGGTGGCCTCATAAAGGCATTGGTAACCCCCACATGGGTGGCAACCAACATCAGACTTGGGGACCAGATGAAGGGTTGAAGCCCAGGGGCTATTCGAACAGCATAAAATGCCAAGTCTTTCCCTGTTGGCAAGCTCAGCCTTCACGGTTGCCAGCTCTTCTGGGTCCAGTCTACACACGCAGGCGTGGGCTGGTGGGCCAGTTGTGGGAATGTGGTGCTCAACCCCATGTTTTGTGACTGTTGTGGAGAATGTGTTGGGCACGTGGCCAAGTGGTTAAGGCGTTCGTCTAGTGAACTCAAGGTCGCTGGTTCGAGCCTCAGCTGTGGCAGCATGTTTGTGTCCTTGAGCAAGGCACTTAATCGCACATTACTCTAGTGTCTGTGCGAGGAGTGGCGCCCCATACAGACTTCCAATCTGCGCCTTGGAGGCAAGAAAATGCCCGACACAGGCCTCTCATAGTCTGAGTCCACATTCCCCCTCCCTGTGGAGAATGTGGGTTTGGTGAAGTTTGGGAATTCACCCAGCAGTCCAGTAAATTCACATATGGTAGTGCATGCGCTTGACAAGAGTCATTGTGAAGAACTTACTGGGGGAGCAGGGTAACGACCCAAGGTCCTTGACATCCATGAGCCGGCAGTTCTTAAGAACCACTAAATGTCCTCGAGCACAAGGAAATCTGCACCGAGCAGAGGTCTAGCCACTTTTGCCAGGAAGAAGTTCCATGTGTAACATCACCCACTGAAGCACAGTGTCACCCATCATGTCCCATAGGTCTGATCTTGCTGCCATTGGCGATCTTCAGCAAGGTGTCTCACTCTTTGCCTTCTCACCAATAGGCGGTGCTGGCAGCACTCACTTGAGCATCCATGTCACACAGGAAGCATTGCCCTGAAAGGATGTCCGTAATGAACAGTAGGAGGCCGTGGCAGCTGGAACCCATGGTGTTTACAGACCTCAGGTGTCCCAATGTGCTGGTACCGTCGAAGCTGCAATACGGTCGACACTTCCTAGCATTCATACCAAAGTGAGCACGTTAAGAGCACAGGCCCAGCATCATCTGTTTCACAGCCACGGATGTCCTTATGCTGGGGACCTTGCTGACCAGGCTTATTGAGGTAGAGAAAGGAGGAGGAATGAAGCACCTCTGCCCAGCTGAGTGTAGACTATCAGCCATTTTATCAAGCTCTCTGAAGTCCATCAGGGCTATGCAAACTGGATCAAGCTTTTGCTGCGTGAAGAGTTCTTTAACAATAAAACAAGGATGGTGATTTCCCAGGAGAGACACCTTGTGGTCCATTAGTTCCGATGGCCGAGCACTGCTGAGGCCGGGCAAGGAGAGCAACTGTTTGGTGCGCTCAGACTCCGATAGTCCAAAAGTCTGTAAAAGAAGAGTTTTCAGCAATTGGTATTTATTTTGTTCAGGTGGATATTCTAGTGGACTCATCACCCTCACAGCCGTGGAATTGCTGAGCAAAGCTACCACATAGAAATATTTGGTGGTGTTAGCGGAGATTTCTCAAAGTGCAAATTAAGCCTCCGCTTGTATGAACCAAGCGAAGGTATTTTGCTCCCCAAACTCCAGCAGTTTCAAAGTAACTGCATTGGCTGACATGTTCAATAACTCTGGAATCGCCCGGGAGCATTGGTGTCACCAATATAGGGGAGGAAGAAGAAGAAAGCCCTTAACTCTGAATGGAGTCATCGGGACGCTGTCATGACGGCATTTTTTTTAGCAGGCTTTCTTATTTTTACGAGGCCAAGTTGCTAGCTCAACGCTCAACCCAGCACGGATGAAAAGTGTGCAAGGGAGCCGGCTGGATTTGAACTTGGGAGCCTTCGCTCCAAAGTCCGGCACTGATGCCACTACGCCACCAGCCGGCCACTAATGTAGGCTTTCACAAATAAAATGAAAAACATTTTATTAAACTCCAAAACCTAAACATAAAAATGCATGAAAAAAACTTACATAATCACATCATCATGTCTTAAAGTGAAACCCCAACTCAGTGTTGGTTGTTGTGAATTATGTACATTTCCACTAATTGTGTTACCCTACATACCCACGTGTACATGGAATGTGGGTGATTGCAGCATCTATTTGAGTATCTGAAGGGGTCCTTCTCTGGTCATGGTTACATCTTACCTCCACGCTCCTGCTCTACGGTCATGTGGTACGAAAGGGAGAGCCACTTGGGGAAATTTCCTGATCATCCTGGTCTTGGCCAAAGTGGTCCAGGCAGCAGCCAGTTGAGGACTCAGGACGAGCCAATTGCCTTTCACTCTTCCTATGGTTGTGTTGTAGATATTAGTAAATTTTTTGTTAAATTTGAAATTGTAAATGTTTTATGAAGCCCTGCTTATCGCATTGTGTTTTGCTGATGAAAACGAAAGGGGTGGTGTCTGTTAGAGGGCTGATCTATCAGTTGAGTTATTAAATCCAGCATCACTCTTGGGTGGCAGTGACCACGCTGTGAAAGACCGGAGGGAAGATTCCCCAGTAGCTCCTGCTGATGTTTGTCTGTGGTCCAGAATAATTAAACACTGATTAGTTGGTAATTCAATACATTGCTTCTTGGGAAGGGGATGTGAAAAAAAAAATGCTTCCTCTAGCACATCATCAGTAGCACTCACTGCTTGTCAGTGACGTGTCCTGAAAGTGTTGTTGAGAAACAAGTTGTCCCCTCAGACAGTGAGACCATACCCACGCCTGGTAACGGATATACCTCTATCGTACCGGATATACCCCTGTCCTTTCCTTTCTTTTCCATTACCCTCCCCCGCACAGAGCTGTTGGCAGCACCTCTTCCTCCCACACTCACCACCTCACACTGCGGTGTGCAATCTGCTGAGTGGAATTTTTTTTTGAAGTCTGCAGTTCAGATCTGTGTGTCTGAACCACTCAGCACCTTTCAAACCATTTCCTTGACTTGTTGTTTCCATAAAGCTACTTATGCTCAGGCGTGGGGGTTTTTTGCCACTTGTGTCTGGTCCCAGTCAGGCCATCTCACATATAGACAAGGTTTAATGTTCCGGTCCTCAAGGAGAATCTTTCTGTGCAGAGACCAGGGACCTGGGGCTGCTCTCTCAGAACAATTTTGTGGGGGTGGAGCAGTTAATGGAGGCATTAGGAATCTGGGAGGGTGGGATGGAGTGAAAGAGGGACTGTTTCCATGGTAGGAGAGTAGGTGCCTAGAGGGGATGGAGTGAAGGGGCTCAGCAGAAGAACCAGAAAGGAGGGAAAGGAAAGGTTCTCCACAGTGAGTTGTTGTGGGTGGGAACATGCTACCTGGAAGGGTAGTGGGAGCAGATTCAACAGGAAATTCTCAAAGGAAAATATGAACAGCACACACAAAAAGCTGGAGGAACTCAGACCCCCTTCCTGTCTAGTCCTGATGATGAGTCTCGGCCAGGGAGAAATTGAGTTTTTTTTTACCTCTACTTTTTTTTAGCTTTATTTGTCACATGGACATTAAAACATACAGTGAAATGTGTCATGTCTATCTAAAAGATTTGTGCATAAAATTAAAGCTGGAGGAATTTGGGGCAGTATAGTGGCATAGATTGAGAATTAGTGTACAGAATTAATGTACCGTTGGACTAAATGGGACTTTCTGAGGGACTTTTAGTTGATTACTTGTCGGATGGCAAAACCTACTCCATGGATCCAATCCTGAGACTCCTCCACGATGGCATGCTTGCCACAGTCATGGTCAGCAACAGTAACTGTGAGCCTTTTCAAGTTAGATCAGGAGTAAAACAGGGATGCGTGATTGCACCAGCTTTGTTCACCATCTTCATTGTGACAATCATCCTCATTATCAAGGACGACCTACCCCCAAGAATCGAAATTGTCTAGAGAACAGATGGCAGACTTTTCAATCTTGCCGGTCTCAAGTCCAAAACGAAGACATCCACGAGTTCCATCATCGAGATCCAATACACAAGTGACAACAGTGTTGCAGCTCTTTCAGAAAACCACCTACAACAGATTCTGACTGCCTTCAACCATGCATACACAAAACTTGGACTTACCGTCAATTCCAAGAAGACTCAGATCATCTATCAACATCACCAACTGAGACAAATCAGATAGAACCATCAATTCAACTTGACAAAATAACTCTGGAAAATGTGGACCACTTTCCGTATCTTGGAAGTCACCTCTCCTCCAAAGTCGACCTTAATGACGAGATCCAACGTCGTCTTAAATGCGCTGGAACAGCTTTTGAACGTCTCCGAACAAGAGTCTTTCATGATCGTGACATCCGAACAGACACCAAAATGTTAGTGTACAAAGCATTGGTAATCCCAATGCTCCTGTATGCATCAGAAACCTGGACAACATACCGAAGGCACTTGAAAAGTTCCATCAACGCTGTCTTCAAAACATCTTAAATATCAGCGGGGAAGATAGAAGAACCAATGTCAGCGTGCTAAATGAAGCAAAAACAACAAGCATTGAAGCCTACGTCATCAAGAACCAACTAAGGTGGAACGGTCATGTTGTTCAGATGAAAGATGAACATCTGCCGAAACAAATCTTTACTCCCAGCTTAAAGAAGGCAAACGTAAAAGAGGCAGACAACAGAAGAGATTCAAAGACATCTTAAAAGCCAACATGAAGAAATGTAACATCGACAACAACAATTGGAAAACAAATACCAAGGACAGGAAACTCTGGCAAGCCATCATCCGAGAAGGAACAGCAACTTTTGAAGCCAACAGGTGTGCAGAATTAGAAGAAAAGAGAAGAAAATGGAAAGAGAGGCAGCAACAACCAAAGCCTGATCTGACATCTGGAACTACCTGTCCTGAATGCAGAAGAACTTTCAAAGCGATGATTGGACTCATAAGCCACTTGAGAGCCCATAAGTAGATCTACAGAATGAAGACCATCATCTTCGACCTCGAGGGATAGCCATGATGAGTTGATTACTGGGAGAATCAGTACTTGGGCCCCAGCTATTCACGATATAAATAAATCACCTATGGTTATAGACTGTAATACAGATTGAATCTCTGGGATGATTCAGATTTATTTCACACAAACATTGAAATACATTGTTTGTATGAACAACCAAAACAATCTAACAATGTGCTTGCAAGTGTCGCCACACATTCTGGCACCAACACAGCATGCCCACAATGTTCGGCAGAGCAATACAGAACGCACCAGGCAACAGCAACAAATCTCATTCCTACCTCCCAACCACCTATGCACATACATGGTCTTCTAACTTCAGGAAAGGCTGTCTTCTACCTCCAGCCTAGGGCAACGCAGGTGGTCTGTAGTTCAGATCTATTTTAACTAATTAATTCTCATTTAGATCTAAAATCAGTAAAGATCTGTTTTAACCCATGCAAATTTTGCAATCTCAGCCGACAGTGTTTCTGATTTTACTGTTTTTCTGACTCCTTACACAACCCAGGGAGTGTTGGTGCTTCAAACAACAATTCTCCTGCTGACAGGAAGATCAGTTGTGGGGTGGACGGGGTGCGGTGGCAAATTTGTGTGGTCTGGGTTTTCTGTAATCTGCCACCAGTATTGTCCCAAGGGTGCTGAACGGAATAGTTACCAACAGTACAAAATTTCTACAGATGTACCGTGGACAGCATTCTAACTGGCCTCGTCACCATTTAGAATGGAGGGGTTGCTACTGCAGGGGAGCAAAAGAAGTTACAAAAAGCTGTAAAATTAGTCAGCTCCATCATGGGTACTAGTCTCCATAGTATCAAAGACATCTTCAAGGAGCGATGTCTCAGAAATGTGATGTCCATTGTTGATGACCCCCATCACCCAGGACATACCCTCTTCTCATTGCTACCATCAGGAAGGAGGTACAGGAGCCTGAAGGCACACACTCAATGATTCAGGTACAGCTTTTTCCCCTCTGACATCCGATTTCTAAATGGACGTTGAACCCCTGAACACTACCTCACTTTTTTTTTAAATTATTTGTTTTTGCAGTACTATTTTTAATTTAACTATTTAATATACATATATTTACTGTAACTTTTTCTGTATTTATCATGTACTGCATTGAACTGCTGCTGCAAAGTTAACAAATTTCACAACATATGCCAGTGATATTAAACCTGATTCTGATAACTGGGTGGGGCTGTCATTTGTGAAGATGAGGCAAAGAGGCTTCAAATCGTTATGAGATGAGAAAGGGTTTGACAGGGTAGATGTTGTCATTGGACAGGTCATGGATAAGGAGATGCAGTTATGAAGTAGGGGGGGCCGGTCATTTAACCTGTGTAGAAACAGCTTCTTTTACCAGTTGGTGAACATTATGTACGTGCGGGGCAAGAATGACGCTGGAGTAGTATGATTAAACATTTTTTCAGAGTCATGTTAGTAACAGTACACGCTAGGCAATTTACGGTTCAGGAGCTACCAGCTGGGTTCTCTGAGGTGAAAACGTGCACTCGAAAGCCCCACGCTGAAAAAGAGTTCTTCACACATTTAGGGGCCTAGTCAATTACCCCCGGGATCAATTGGCCTCATGCACACTTAGGTCCAATACAGTTCAGTGGATCTCTGAAGTTCTCTGCCCCCGAGAAGATGGAGGCCAGATTGCTGGATATATTTAAGATGGAGGTAGACAAATATTTAAATGATTGAGGAATTAGGGGTTATAGGGAACAGGCACAGAAGAGGAGTTCAGGCCAACAACGAGTGGTCTACTGCCCCTGTTTTGTGTTCTGGTGAATGTGAGGAAATTGACTCGAGAAGCAGGTCATAGCCTCAGGATACAGAGCAAGTCATTGAGGCCTGAGGTTTAGGCAAGTCCATGGAGAGGTCATTGAATTTATTAAAGGAGAGAGATTTCACTCAGGAGATGGTGAGCCTGTGGAGGCTGAGTCACTGGATGTATTAAAGAAGAGAGATTTCGAGAGACAGAAAGCAAGTAAATTGCTTAGGGTTAAGTCAAGGTTGCAGGGTGTGCTTGAAGGGCCAGGAGGGCCTATTCCACTCTGTCTCTAAATAAGATGAAAATAAAGCTGACATATGGGTAAGGGAGTAGGAGTATTGTCTTGAGTTGTGATTAAATGTTAGATCAGCTCTGAATGGCCAGTCCCTACTCCTGCAGTTCAATAAGTTTCTGCTTTTGGGAGGGGTCTGGAACAATGGACCAACATGGTAGTGTAGCAGTCAGCATAACAATCTTACAGTACCAGTGACCCAGGTTCAATTCCCAGAACTGTCTGTAAGGAGATTTTGTACTTTCTCCCCATGACCGCATGGGTTTCCTCCCACTTTCCAAAGACAAACAGGTTAATTGGTAAATTAGTCACACGAATGTCATTGGGCCAGAGGGGCCTGCTACCATGCTGTACTCTAAATAAAAAGTTAAAGTAAATCTGAATCAGATTCAAGTTTAATATCACTGATATGTTACATGAAACTTGTTTTGCAGCAGCAGTACATTGAGATACAGTACGTAATAATAAAAACCTCTATTTTCCCTCTCTTTTTGCAATTCTTATTGTAAATTAGTGAGGTAGTGTCGATGGATTCATTGTTCGTTCTGAAATCTCATGACTGAGGGGAAGAAGCTGTTCCTGAAACACTGAGCATGTGAATTCAGATTCCTGCACCACCTCCTTGATAGTAACTATTTGGAGGAGCAGGATCCTGAAGGCACAAGGGACAGGACCTTAAATTAGGCATAGCAGAACTCTCAAGCTCTGTTCAGTAATATGTTCCTGGGGATTGGAGAGCATTTTAGAAATGGATATTGATATTTTTTTAAATTTGGTATTGAGCAAGGTGGTGATGAGTACTGTAGAACCTCAAGAAAATGAAGGGTAGGATACACTTGATGCCCTGTTCCTGCTGTGCCTGAAATAGGAGTTTGTCTTCATTCAGGAGAGTATTTCTGTTTTGACTCTGTATCTTTGTGCTTTTCTTTGCCTGAATAAAGACATAGTAGCGTAGCGGTTAGTGCAACACTTTCCAGCACCATCGGCCTGGGTTCAATTCCCGCCACTGTGCATTTTCCCCGTGACCATGTGGGTTTCCTCCGGGTGCTCTAGTTTCCTCCCACATTCCAAAGACATTGGTTAGAGTTAGTGAGTTATGGGCATGTTATGTTGACACTGGAAGTGTGGTGATACCACGGGCTGCCCCCCCCCAGCACATCCTCAGACTGTTGCTTATTAACATAAATGATGCATTTCTCTGTATTTTTCAATGTTCATGTGTGACGCATAAAGCTCATCTTTAAAAATCTGAACTGTCTTAACGCTTTTGTCTGTTTGATCACTGACAGGGCTTCCCGATCCCTGAGTCAGGCACATGGGGCTGCCCAACATGAGAAGCTGCTCTGTGATACTTGGTGCATTGAGGTTAGTGTTATCACTGCTGTCTCTTCACATCCATTTCACGTGACCCAACCCCTGGCATGAATTCCACACAGGATGAAAACATGAGTGGAAAGCTCACAGGTCAGGCAGCATCTACAGAGTGAGAAACAAAAGAATGTTAAATATTTTTAAACCTTTCCTCCACCACTTGCATCATCGAGTTTATACTGTATATTTCCAGCAAGCATCTACTTCAGATCTGGGTTTTGAATTACTCGTCTATTTTTGGTTCAGGTTTGGGAGATTTAACAGTCATTGTTTAACAAGGCTGAGTATTGCTGGTTACTTAAAAACTTGAGGCAAATGCATCAGCTTTCAAGCAGGTTAGACAAAGAAGAATCAGTTGATGTGTACTTGGATTTTCAGAATGCCTTTTACAAGATGCCACAAATGAGGCTGCTTAACAAGCTATGAGCCTATGGTATTACAGGGAAGATTCTAGCATGGATAAACCAGTGGCTGATTGGCAGGAGGCAAAGAGTGGGAATAATGGGAGCCTTTTCTGGTTGCCTGCCGGTGACTAATGGTGTTCCACAGGGGTCTGTGTTGGGACTGATTCTGTTTACATTATATGACAATGAATTTGATGATGGAATTGATGGCTTTGTTGCAAAGTTTGCGGACAGTATGAAGATAGTAGGAAGGGCAGGTAGCTTTGAGGAGGTAGAGAGGGTACGGAAGGATTTAGATTAGGCGAATGATGAAAAGTGTGGCAGATGGAATACAATGTCAGGAAGTGTATGCTCAAGCACTTTGGTAGAAGAAATGAAAGGGTTGAGTATTTTCTAAATGGTGAGAAATACAGAAGTCTGAGGTGCAAAGGGACGTGGGAGTCCTTGTGCAGAATTCCCTAAAAGTTAATTTGCAGGTTGAGTCTCTGGTGAGGAAGGCAGATGTAATATTAGCATTCATTTCAAGAGGACTAGAATATAAAAGCAAGGTTTATAAAGCACTTGTGAGGTCTCACTTAGAGTATTGTAAGCAGTTTTAGGCCCCCTTTCTTAGAAAGGACATGCTGAAAGTGGAGAGGGTTTGAAGGAGGTTCACAAAAATTATTCCAGGACTGAATGGCTTGCCATATGAAGAGCATTTGATGGCTCTGGGCCTGTATTCACTAGAATTCAGAAGAATAAGGGGTGACCTCATTGAAACCTATCAAATGGTGAAAGGCTTTGATAGAGCAGATGTGGAGAGAATGTTTCCTGTGGTAGAAGAGTCTAAGACCAAAGGACAGAGCCTCAGAATAGAGGGGCATCCTTTAAAGCAATGATGAGGTCGAGCAACACACATAAAAGTTGCTGGTGAACGCAGCAGGCCAGGCAGCATCTCTAGGAAGAGGTGCAGTCGACATTTCAGGCCAAGACCCTTTGTCAGGACTAACTGAAGGAAGAGTGAGTAAGGGATTTGAAAGTTAGAGGGGGAGGGGGAGATCCAAAATGATAGGAGAAGACAGGAGGGGGAGGGATGGAGCCAAGAGCTGGACAGGTGATAGGCAAAAGGGATACGAGAGGATCATGGCACAGGAGGTCCAGGAAGAAAGACAGGGGGGGGGAATCAGAGGATGGGCAAGGGGTATATTCAGAACTACAGAGGGAGAAAAAGGAGAGTGAGAGAAAGAATGTGTGTATAAAAATAAGTAACAGATGGGGTACGGGGGGAGGTGGGGCATTAGTGGAAGTTAGAGAAGTCGATGTTCATGCCATCAGGTTGGAGGCTACCCAGATGGAATATAAGGTGTTGTTCCTCCAACCTGAGTGTGGCTTCATCTTTACAGTAGAGGAGGCCATGGATAGACATGTCAGAATGGGAATGGGATGTGGAATTAAAATGTGTGGCCACTGGGAGATCCTGCTTTCTCTGGCGGACAGAGCGTAGGTGTTCAGCAAAATGGTCTCCCAGTCTGCGTCGGGTCTCGCCAATATATAAAAGGCCACATCGGGAGCACCGGACGCAGTATATCACCCCAGCCGACTCACAGGTGAAGTGTTGCCTCGCCTGGAAGGACTGTTTGGGGCCCTGAATGGTGGTAAGGGAGCAAGTGTAAGGGCATGTGTAGCACTTGTTCCACTTACACGGATAAGTGCCAGGAGGGAGATCAGTGGGGAGGGATGGGGGGGACGAATGTACAAGGGAGTCGCGTAGGGAGCGATCCCTGCGGAATGCAGAGAGGGGGGGGAGGGAAAGATGTGCTTAGTGGTGGGATCCTGTTGGAGGTGGCAGAAGTTACGAAGAATAATATGTTGGACCCGGAGGCTGGTGGGGTGGTAGGTGAGGACCAGGGGAACCCTATTCCTAGTGGGGTGGCGGGAGGATGGAGTGAGAGCAGATGTACGTGAAATGGGGGAGGTGCGTTTAAGAGCAGAGTTGATAGTGGAGGAAGGGAAGCCCCTTTCTTTAAAAAAGGAAGACACCTCCATCGTCCTAGAATGAAAAGCCTCATCCTGAGAGCAGATGCGGCGGAGACGGAGGAATTGCGAGAAGGGGATGGCGTTTTTGCAAGAGACAGGGTGAGAAGAGGAATAGTCCAGATAGCTGTGAGAGTCAGTAGGCTTATAGTAGACATCAGTGGATAAGCTGTCTCCAGAGTCAGAGACAGAAAGATCTAGAAAGGGGAGGGAGGTGTCGGAAATGGACCAGGCAAACTTGAGGGCAGGGTGAAAGTTGGAGGCAAAGTTAATAAAGTCAACGAGCTCTGCACGCGTGCAGGAAGCAGCACCAATGCAGTCGTCGATGTAGCAAAGGAAAAGTGGGGGACAGATACCAGAATAGGCACGGAACATAGATTGTTCCACAAACCCAACAAAAAGGCAGGCATAGCTAGGACCCATACGGGTGCCCATAGCTACACCTTTAGTTTGGAGGAAGTGGGAGGAGCCAAAGGAGAAATTATTAAGAGTAAGGACTAATTCCGCTAGACGGAGCAGAGTGGTGGTAGAGGGGAACTGATTGGGTCTGGAATCCAAAACGAAGCGTAGAGCTTTGAGACCTTGCTGATGGGGGATGGAAGTATATAGGGACTGGACATCCATGGTGAAAATAAAGCGGTGGGGGCCAGGGAACTTAAAATCATCGAAAAGTTTAAGAGCGTGAGAAGTGTCACGAACATAGGTAGGAAGGGATTGAACAAGGGGGGATAAAACCGTGTCGAGGTATGCAGAAACGAGTTCGGTGGGCCAGGAGCAAGCTGAGACAATAGCCAGAGAATGGTGAGTCTGTGGAATTCTTTGCCACAGGCAGCTGTGGAGGCCAAGTCTTTATGTGTATTTAAGGCAGAGGTTGATAAATTCTTGATTGGTCAGGACATGATACAAGGAGAAGACAGGAGATTGGGCTGGGAGGAAAATTGGATCAGCCATGATGAAATGGTGAAGCAGGTGCAATGGGCCAAGTGGCCTAATTCTGCTCCTATATCTTAAGGTCTTTCGGTTTCTGAAGCAAATTGCAGTTCCATTGTTAAAGGCAATGGACCATCATCGTAGTTTACCAACCCGTGCCTCCCTCCACTCCTTCCCACTTCACTCCCTCCTCCCCTTTTTGCTCCCCTCCCCTCAGCCCCTCCTCTCTCCGGCCGGCACTGTAAAGTGTGGCGCTTATCATTACTTCCAGAGTACAGGCTTCAGGTGGTATGTGGGTGACCTCCAGGAGAGGTAAGGGGAGTAAGCAGTCAGTACAGGGTTCCCCTGTGGCCATTCCCCTCAGCAACAAGTATACCCCTATGGATACTGCTGAGGAGATGAACTGCCAGGACACACAGCAGCAGCTAGGCCAGTGAAGATTTGATAGTTAGGGAGGCAGACAGGATATTCTACAGCTGTGAAAGAGACACTAAGATGGTATGTTGCCTCCCAGATGTTAGGGTCCCCAATTTCTCAGAGTGGCTGCAGAATATTCTTCAGAGGAAGGGTGATCAGCCAGAGGTCGTGGTACACATTGAGGCCGATGACATAGGCAGAACTCAGCATGGTTTCCCTAAAGGAAAATCCTGCCTGACAAACCTATTACAATTTTTTGAGGAAATTACAAGTAGGCTAGACAAGGGAGATGCAGTGGATGTTGTATATTTGGATTTTCAGAAGGCCTTTGACAAGGTGCCACACATGAGGCTACTTAACAAGATAAGAGCCCATGGAATTACGGGAAAGTTACATACGTGGATAGAGCGTTGGCTGATTGGCAGGAAACAGAGAGTGGGAATAAAGGGATCCTATTCTGGTTGGCTGCCGGTTACCAGTGGTGTTCCACAGGGGTCCGTGTTGGGGCCGCTTCTTTTTATGTTGTACATCAACGACTTGGATTATGGAATAGATGGCTTTGTGGCTAAGTTTGCTGATGATACGAAGATAGGTGGAGGAGCCGGTAGTGCTGAGGAAACAGAGAGTCTGCAGAGAGACTTGGATAGATTGGAAGAATGGGCAAAGAAGTGGCAAATGAAGTACAATGTTGGAAAGTGTATGGTTATGCACTTTGGCAGAAGAAATAAACAGGCAGACTATTATTTAAATAGGGAGAGAATTCAAAGTTCTGAGATGCAGCGGGACTTGGGAGTCCTCGTGCAGGATACCCTTAAGGTTAACCTTCAGGTTGAGTCAGTAGTGAAGAAGGCGAATGCAATGTTGGCATTCATTTCTAGAGGAATAGAGTATAGGACCAGGGATGTGATGTTGAGGCTCTATACGGCGCTGGTGAGACCTCACTTGGAGTACTGTGGGCAGTTTTGGTCTCCTTATTTAAGAAAGGATGTGCTGATATTGGAGAGGGTACAGAGAAGATTCACTAGAATGATTCCGGGAATGGGAGGGTTAATATATGAGGAACGTTTGTCGGCTCTTGGACTGTATTCCTTGGAGTTTAGAAGAATGAGGGGGGACCCCATAGAAACATTTTGAATGTTGAAAGGCATGGACAGAGTGGATGTGGCAAAGTTGTTTCCCATGATGGGTAAATCTGGTACGAGAGCGCATGACTTAAGGATTGAAGGGTGCCCATTCAGAACAGAGATGCGAAGAAATTTTTTTAACCAGAGGTTGGTGAATCTATGGAATTTGTTGCCACGGGCGGCAGTGGAAGCCAAGTCATTGGGTGTATTTAAGGCAGAGATTGATAGGTATCTGAGTAGCCAGGGCATCAAAGGTTATGGTGAGAAGGCGGAGGAGTGGGACTAAATGGGAGAATGGATCAGCTCATGATAAAATGGCGGAGCAGACTCGATGGGCTGAAGGGCCGACTTCTGCTCCTTTGTCTTATGGTCTTATGGACATAGGTAGAAAGAAGGAAAAGGTCTTGCACAGTGAGTATAGAGAGTTAGGAAAGAGGCTGAAAAGCAGGTCCTTCAAGGTGGTAAGCTCTAGATTACTCCCAGTACCATGTGCTAGTCAGGGCAGGAATAGGATGATAGTATGTGTGGCTGAGGAAGTGGTTGAGGAGGCAGGGTTTCAGCTCCTTGAATCATTGAAACCTCTTCTAGAGCAGGAGTGACCTGTACAAGAGGGACGTGTTGCACCTGAACAGGAGGAAAACCAATATCCTGGCCAGGAGGCTTGCTAGTGCTGTTTGGGAAAGTTTAAACTAGTTTGGATGGAACCAGAGCACCAGGATGCAGAGGAAGGTAGATGTTACGGCCAGTAATACCGGCAGAAGCAAAGTAGTAGATACGATGGGACGGATAGTTTGAAGTGTTTGTGTTTTAATACCAGGTTTCAATAGGTATACTTAATAACCATATAACAATTACAGCACGGAAACAGGCCATCCCGGCCCTTCTAGTCCATGCCGAACTCTTACTCTCACCTAATCCCACCGACCTGCACTCAGCCCATAACCCTCCATTCCTTTCCTGTCCATATATCTATCCAATTTAACTTTAAATGACAACATCGAACCTGCCTCAACCACTTCTGCTGAAAGCTTGTTCCACACAGCTACCACTCTCTGAGTAAAGAAGTTCCCCCTCATGTTACCCCTAAACTTTTGCCCTTTAACTCTCAACTCATGTTCTGTTGTTTGAATCTCCCCAACTCTCAATGGAAAAAGCCTATCCACGTCTACTCTATCTATCCCCTTCATAATTTTAAATACCTCTATAAAGTCCCCCCCTCAACTTTCTATGCTCCAAAGAATAAAGACCCAACTTGTTCAACCTTTCTCTGTAACTTAGGAGATGAAACCCAGGCAACATTCTTGTAAATCTCCTCTGTACTCTCTCAATTTTATTGACATCTTTCCTATAATTCCTATAATCTTTCCTATAATGTCAGAGAAATGTATACAATATACATGCTGAAATTTTTTTTCTTCACAAACATTCACGAAAATGGAGGAATGCCCCAAAGAATGAATGACAGTTAAATGTTAGAGCCTCAAAGCCCCCCCCACAGCTCCCCCCCATACGCATAAGTAGCAGCAAAGCAATGACCCCCCCACCAGCAAAAAAGCATCAGCACCCTCCACTGAGCACTCAAGCGTGCAGCAAAGCATCAATAAAGACACAAAAACGGCAGTATCCCAAAGACTACTCATTCACCTGCTAAATTGGCATTCCCTTTCTCAACCCACCCCCCCCCCAACAAGAGAAAAAGTGGTGCCTCTGTTTCACCAGAGGAGTATTATGGGTAAAGGTGATGAACACAAGAGCGTGGATTAGTACATGCAACTATAATGTGGTGGCCATTACAGAGACTTAGTTGAGATGGGAACAGGAGTGGGTGCTTAATGTCCCAGGGTTTTGATGTTTTGGAAAAAATGAAGGGGGGGTTATAAGAGGAGGGAGGCGGTTGCTCTACTGTTCAGACACAATATCACAGGTGCACTCAGATGGAAGGCTCGTCCACCAGTCTGTATGGGTAGAACTCAGAAATAGGAAGGGTGCAAACACTTCCCCCCCAATGGGCATCAGGACATTGAAGAACAAATATGCAGGCAGATTAAGGAAAGGTGTGAAAACAATTGTGTTGTATCATGGGGGACTTCTTAGTGCAAGAGGTTTAGATGGGGCAGAATTTGTTAGGTGCATCCAGGAGGGTTTCTTAAATCAAAATGTAGATAGTCCAACACATAGAATACTAGAGGAACTCAGCAGACCAGGCAGAATCTATGGAAATGAATAAACAGTCGATGTTTCAGACTGAGACCCTTCTTCAGGACTGGAAAAGAAAGGGAAAGATGCCAGAATAAAAAGGGTGGGGGAGGGGGAATGAGGATAGCTAGAAGATGGGTGGGAAAGATTAAAGGGCTAGAGAGAAAGGGAATCTGATAGGACAGGAGAGGGACCATAGGGGAAAGGGAAGGAGGAGGGGACGCAGGGGGAAGTGATAGTCAGGTAAGATGCCAGAGTGGGCAATAGAAGAAGGGGGAGGGGATCTTTTTTAACTGGAAGAAGAAATTGGTATCCACCTCCTTCCTAATGGCAGCAGCGAAAAGAGCATGGCCTGGCTGCCTCCAATCGCCTTAAAATTCTGCCTTCTCATATTCGCCATTTCTGCCCTTGAGAAAAGTCTCAGGCTGTCCACTCTTATCTTCTTGTACACCTCCATCACCTCTCATCCTCCTCCGCTCCAAAGAGAAAAGCACTAGCTTAGTCAACCTATCCTCACAAGACATGCCCTTTAATCGGGCCAGCATTCTGGTAAATCTCCTCTGCACCCTCTCTAATGCTCCCATGGCCTTCCCATAATGAGGTGACCAGTGCTGAACACAATACTCCAGGTGTGGTCTGACCAGGGTTTTGTAGAGCTGCAACATGACCTTGCAGCTCTTGATCTCAATTCCAAATATTAAAGACCTTGTTAACACAGTTTTAACGTGCTTGGAAGTAGGTACAGAGGATATGTCAGGGTAAGATTTTTACGCAGAGAATGGTGAGTGCGTGGAATGGGCTGCCGGCAACGGTGGTGGAGGTGGATATGATAGGGTCCTTTAAGATACTCCTGGATAGTTACATGGAGCTTAGAAAAATAGAGGTTTGTGGGTAACCCTAGGTAATTTCGAAAGTAAGTACATGTTTGGCACAGTATCGTGGGCCGAAGGGCCTGTATGGTGCTGTAGGTTTTCTATGTAACAACCCTGTCAACTTGCACAGCATCTTTGAAGGATCTATGGACATGAACCCCAAGATCCCCCTCTTCCCTCTATTAAGTATCTTGCCATTGATCCTGTTCTCTGCCTTCAAGTTCAACCTTCCCAAGTGAATCACCACGCTTTACTGGCTTGAACTCCATTTGCCACCTCTCAGCCCAACTCTACCTGCTGTCAGTATCCTACACAAAGAACAGGAGCCCCAGAACAGATTCCTGCTGAGCACCACTGGTCACCGACCTCCAGGGTTTCCGGGTTGAACTCCACCAACTTTCTTCTCCCTTCTGTTCTAGGCTTCAGCTCGGATCTCAGAAAATCTGACTGCCCTCAGCTCCAGCTCTGCCAAGCGGGTCTTCAGGAACATGAAGGCCATCTCTGCATCAGTGGTGGGCAACGGGGGCACTGTCACCCCTCACCCACTGGGCTTTTAAGGAATGAACCTCATCAGTTCATTGCAGCAGCCAAGTGCCCTCGACCTGGTCTTGGTTCATCAGGGTTTAATCACAGAGCTCGTCTCCTGCTGCAGACGGCACCTCTCACTGAGATTCTTCAACTGTGATTTCTACAAAGGGTTCATTGTTGTTAATCTACCTGAATCAAGTTTCCATGGCGTCAGCACCATCACAGGGGTTGCAATCATACATCTGTTTGCCATAACATTACTTATTATAGTGTGGGACAGTGTGGAGGGAGCTTCACCTCTATGTCTGACCCCAGGAATGTGTGATAAGATGATGTGGAGGGAGCTTCATTCTGTGTCTGACCTGTGTTTTCCCAGCCCTTGTGGGTTTGACACTGCTGTTTCCCAGTCTTTGATACTAGTAAAATTATATCCTGGAATTTCCCAGGGAGTTTCAGGAGCACACAATCAGGATAGGTCTCCCCTGCTGCTGCTTTTTATAACCCAAAGGAAGATGTGGATGCCAGTTCAATGCAGTCTCTCAGCTGGGTTCATGGTGCAGCTTCTGAGTGCAGCGTCTTCCATTTTGCTGTTTTTTTTAAACCATTAACTTTGAGAGGGGGAAATGATTTGGGAGGAGAGATGCTGGTAATGCCTCCTGTTTTGTGTATCTCTGTGTGTAGCAGAGTGGTGTGAATGTTGTCAGCACTGTCCCTCTGAAATCCCCATCCACAGATTTCAGCAACCACCCATGGGGCTTCTCTCTCTCCAACCAGGGACTGGACAGAGCCTCCCACTTCACAGACCTGCGACCCCGCTGGAGAGCAGAGGGAGTCAAAGGTCGGCTGCCTTGGTCACTCAAGGGTTCATGTTCAGTGCCCTCCATTTGTCCTGGAGGTCTCTCAGACCAGTATCACAAGTGGATCCAAGCCCAACCGTTCACTCAAAGAACTAACACGTGGTGCTTCAGTAACTGTAAGTCGTACCCTTATGTAGCAGAGGGAATGTGTTTAATCTTTGAATTCAGCTGTGGCCTGCCTTTGGGTTGGAGTCAGAAGAAGAGGTTTGTCAGTAACCCAGACCCAGCTGACCGTCAGACAGGAGAGAAGGTGTTGGTGTGGAGAGATGTCCTTCCTGCACCAGTACATGGTGACACACAGAGTGGTGTGAGTATGGAGAGATGTCCATTCTGCACTGGCACACAGTGTATACACTAGGAAGAAGGTATGAATATAGAGAGACATCACTCCTGCACAGTGACACACTGGGGAGAAGGTGCTGGCATGGAGGGACATCTTCTGAGCCAATGCATGGTGTATACACGAGAAGGAGGAGATGTACGTCCTGCACCAGGATACAGTGACACACAGGGGGAAGGTCTTGGTGTGGAGAGATGCCCCTCCTGCACCAGTACACAATGTATAAACAGGGAGAGGAGTGTCTCCAAACTTCTCTGGGATCCATCAGAAACATTTTATTGTGGATATTGTAAGTTTTCAGGAGATGATCTCTGTCTCACACCCAGGTCACACACCTCCCTCTACCTGTCCTTCTCCTCCCACTGACCCAGATTGTCTCTATTCTATCCCTCAAACCTGCTCACTCATTCATTGAGATCATGGCCAATCATTGCTAATTCTATTGCTGCCACCCCTCAGTATCCCAGATCATCAATTTAAGTGTATTCGTTCCTTCCAGCTTTATACTTTGTATAAGACCATAACACATAGGAACAGAATTAAGCCATTTGCCCTTCATGTCTGCTGTGCCTTTCTATTTTGGCTGATTTATTATCGCCCTCAACCCCATTCTCCTGTGCCCTCTGGTCCTAGGTCCATCCACAATAGGAAACGTCATCTCCACCTCTGTTTTATCTAAGCCTTTGAATATCCAGAAGGTTTCAATGAGATCCCCTCCCTTAAACTGGAGATTTCTGAATCCCTCTGCTGATGGGCTGAGATCAGAATACTGTAGTTTCCATCCATCCATCCAGAAGATATGATATCTCTCCCTCTCTCCCTGTCCCATCTGTGCTTCCAAAATCATGAAGATCTCCATGACCCTGATGTTTCATGGAATAGAAACCTAGCTTCTGGAATCTTGCTGAGGCTGACAGCACTGGCTCATGGACAGTGGGCCGAATGGTCACCTGTATTGGACTATCTTGTGGTTGTGGGCTGTGCTGATGTGGTGTGATGGGGAGCACTGCCTTGTACTAGATTATAAGCAAGGATGAAGCTGTACTACACCTCCCATTTCATGAGGGTCTGAACAGTCCCACTCCAATACAGAGTTGGATAGCCCTCCCCAAACAGGAGGAGTGCGATTCCCGTGTGTGCAGCCCCTGCCTTATTTACAGTTCTGAAGCCTTACAAATGTTTTATAAATACAAGGACTGAAATAAAATAGCTTCCTTTCCAAATTCATGTACTAGTCATGTTCTGAATTCACAATCCTACAGCAGGTTATAAAAGTTTTTTTTAAATCCTGTGGGTGTTAGAAACATAAAATAAAAAACAGGAAGACAGGAGGCTCCCCCGGGGAGAGTCCGTGTCAGTAGTCCAGAATCAGCGTTTATTATTACGGACACGTGTCGTGCAATGTACTGTTTTGCAGCAGCAGCACAAAGTAATACATAAAAACTACTTAAACTACAGTAAAAATGTGTATAAATAAAAATAAAGGTATACAAAAAGAGAGTAAAATAGGAGGGGAAGAAATGTTGAGTGTGTTGTCTTCGTGTCCTCCTCCTGCAGCTGGTGATGAGAAGAGATTTCATTGTTTATGGTGATGAGAGACCTTAATGATGGATGCCGCCATCTTGAGGCACCACCTTTTTGAAGATGGTGGGGAGGCTAATGCCTGCAATGGAGCTGGCCAAGTTTATAACTCTTGTTTTTTCTTCTCCGATCCTGTGTATTAGTGCCTCCATGGAAGATGGTGATGAAAGCAGTCCTCTAATGCTCTCTGCGGTACATCTATTAAAATCTGCACTGAAGTGTTGTGAGAGTGAGAGTCTGCGTCCACCACCACCTCAGGCATTCTCTGGGAGAAAGATTATCCCCAGAGACTATAAGCGTAGGAGCAGAATTAGGCCATCTAGCCCATGAAAGTTTTGCTCTGCCCATCGCCCTGCCTTCTCCCAAAACCTTTGACACCATTACTAATCAAGAATCTATGAACATCTGTTTTAAATATACCAATGACTTGGCTCCACAGTTATTTGTAGCAATAGATTCCACAGATTCACCACCTGACTTAAGAAATTCCATCTAATTCTGATCTAAAGGGATATCCTATTCTGAGGCTCTGCTAGTGTGGTCCAGACTCACCCAGTATCCTCTCGGCATCAATTATTGACTCTATTGTCCCCTCTCACTCTCCTGCACTCCAATGAAACCAACACAGACTCTCCCGTCCAGTCCACAGAACTAAAAGGTTTAACCATCCCAGACAGAGAAGGGGCTGTTTTTGACCTAGTCTTCAG